>NC_066872.1:32618064-32658794 GCF_022985175.1 Labeo rohita | reverse complement strand
CAGGTAGATAGATAATAAACTAACTAAACTAAACTACACTAAACTATAAAGTTGGCAATGAGGAAGGTATACAACCAAAACAGATAGATAGATAGATAGATAGATAGATAGATAGATAGATATATATAAAAGTTGTCTTAAATATATAAGTTGTCCTTTCAAGTTGACTGAACTTGAAATTTTGAAGGCAGCCAGGTAACAAATTACTTTAAGTTGACTCAACAAATTATTATTGTTGTTTGTTACCAGTAATTTCACCCGGGGGGTGAAAACTTTTGAACAGAATGAAGATGTGAACATCTTTCTTATTTTGCCTAAATATCATATTTTTTTCATTTAGTACAGCCCTTCAGAGGCTACAGAAGATAGGTACATGTTTTCCACAAGACAAAAGTTAAATTTACCCTGATCTTCAAATGCAAAAAGTTTTCACCCCCCGGCTCTTAATGCATCGTTTTTCCTTCTGGAGCATCAGTGAGGGTTTGAACCTTCTGTAATAGTTGCATATGAGTCCCTCATTTGTCCTCAGTGTGAAAAGATGGATCTCAAAATCATAGAGTCATTGTTGGAAAGATTTCAAAAACACAAAAATGCTGGAAAAATCAAAGAATTTGTGGGACCTGAAGGATTTTTCTAAAAAACAGAAGGCAGTTTAACTGTTCAGGACAAACAAGGGACTTCCCACTAAACCTCCAAAAAAAAGGGTTTAGTGGGAAAAGGTGGGTTAGGGTTAGTAGGTCATTTATTTTACCGTTGCTGTATGACAAAAACAAAGACGTGTTTTTCTCAGTACTGAAATCGCAAAGCACGTCTGTAAACTTCAACTTAACGTCCTCAGGGGAAACTAGTCCCAACCGGGGCAGTAAGTCAACTATCACTCAGACTTGGGTATTTGTTGGGACATGTACCTGTCAGCTGTAAAACAGTCTCAGGCAGAGGATGTGCGGGGGAGCACGGATGAGACAAATGACTGTGGGTGTGTAATATGGCAGCTGTGAGGACAATTCAATGACAACTAGATCCAACCAGAGAAGAAACTCAAGACAAAGCGGCTCCAGCCCTCCACAGGTTTATCAGTTTTCACTTAATCCTCATCACCCGGAGTCAACAGATGCTCTGGGGGCCCTGCATGGAGCCCGAGCAACATAAAACATCCTGCCAAGTTTTCAATTATTGGAGTATGGTTTACAAGAAAACACTATTTTTGTTTTTCTCTACTTCAAAATTTCATTGACGTTTCTTTGTATATTGTTAAATTTACTACCAATTTCTAAATGAAAATGGTTTCTATTGAAATTCTACACCAATTTGTGTCACTACGGTTAAGTTGTATAAATGTTTTCTTTTATATTTTACTTGTTTAGATAAATATAGGTAAATAAATACTAAATACTCAGATCAATTTCATACATACAGCCTCCTCTTTAAATTTTTATGCCATTATCACATCATGCGTAAACGGGACCTGTTGAACAGGTTTAAGTAGTTGTAACATTGCCGGAAAAGATCCGCACTGATGTTATATGTGTGAATAAAGCCGTAAGATTAGCGGTTTGCACTTGTTGTTGAACATCACAATGTCCTTAAAGACCTGATGTAATTAGTCTGTTTGTCTATAAGCCTGTGATGTGGTTAAGAAATAAACAATTATTTACAGTTTATTTTGGAAAGATATATAGTCACATTGGGAATTGCTTCTCTTTATCTATGTGGATAGACAAATGAATCAACTGAATACTGTTGGAGGTTATCTTACTATCTTAGTATATGATTCTTCATCCGTGTGGATAGACAAATTAATCAACTGTCAGGGAGTATGTTACTTTCTTAACATATTAATATATGACAGCTTTAACAGCTGTTTTGTGAACACAGAAAGACACTGATTGTCAGATTTGGAATGTATTAATGAATAAAATAAAATAAATTGAAATAAAAAAAAATAAAATGAAGCAAAATAAAATAAAGTGAAATAAAGTGAAATAAAATAGAATGAAGTGAAATTTAAAAAATGACGTGAAATAAAATAAATTTAACAAAATAAAATAGTGAAATAAAATTAAATGAAATAAAATGAAGTGAAATAAAGCAGAAAAATAAAATGAAGTGAATCTAAATAAAACGAATAAAATAAAACAAAGTGAAATAAAATATAACATAAAATGAAGTAAATAAAAATAGAATAAAGTGACAAAATAGAATGAAGTGAAATAAACTGAATAAAATAAAATAAATTGAAATAAAAAAAATGAAGTGAAATCAAATAAATTGAATACAATAAAGTAAAATTAAATGAAATGAAGCAAATAAAAAATAAAATAAAGTTAAATGAAATGAAATAAAATGAACTGAAGTGAAACAAAATATAATGAATTAAAATAAAGAAATTAAGTGAAATAAAACAAAGTAAATTAAAATAAAATGAATGAAAGAATAAAATAAAATAAAATAAAAAAAAAAAATGGAAAAAAAATCAAATAAAATGAAGTGGAAAAATAAAAATGAGTGAAATAGTATAAAATGAAGTGCAATAAAATAGAATGAAGTGGAAAAAAATGAAGTGAATTAAAATAAAATGAATAAAATAAAGTGATATAAAAATGAAATAAAATTAAAATTAAGTAAAATAAAAAAAGTGAAATAAAATACAATTAATTGAAATAAAATGAGTAAAATAAAATAAAATAAACTAAATTAAAATAAGATTAAGTGAAATAAAATAAAATTAAGTGAAATAAAATGTAAAAAAAAAAATTCAGTAAAAATATATTTTTTAAATCCTTAAATATAAATTTACAAAAACAATCTGCCAGTGTAGTAGGACAAAATGACATTCTATGTATTTTTATACATTATATCAACTGGAAAATTAGAGGATACAAGATATTTGGCAGTAAGAAATATAAGTCCAGGGGAGTCCTTTATGCATGGAAAAACAAGCTTTTACTATCATCCCTCACTCTTCTTGTCTGTTCACAGGCTTCAGTCTCCGCTGACTAAATCGGTGATGAGACGTGCAGCAACAGAAAGAGACAGGTGTGCACAGCTGAGGTAAACTCTCAGGCTATAGAACAAGGTGTGTTTTCAGACAGACCCACCCTCAAACTCAATTTCCTGCTGACATACCTCTGATCTGTCCATTACAGCACACACTACTGCACAAAGAATCTCACAAAATGGTAAGAAACCTTAACACAGGTAAACGACAAAACAGTCTAATAGCCATAAATCATGTTTAAACACATGACTAGAATCACCTTGAATATGTAATCCATTACAGCGATGAGTCTGCCAGCAGTGGGATATATGGATCCTCTTCCATTTGTATCGACAGCAATTTTAATGCTTTTTGAGTATTAATCCTGAGTCACACATTAAATAATATAGTGAAACCATTAATCAGTCCTACTGGATCAGTCAGAACTTTTCTAACAGTCCACCGCTGGGCTCTGAGTCCTTATGAAGTTGTGGTGTGAACAAGAACAAGTCTGAAATCAAATCAGTGCTGAAAAAAGAGCTTGTATTGTGAACACCATAAGGACTGAGGTCACTTTCGGCCGGTTCCCTCTATGTGAACTGGGTTTGGTTCTTTGAAAACAGACTGTATGTGAAAACACCCTCTGCACTGAATCATTAAAAAGTCTATCAACAACACCAAAGAACTGTTAACCATGGTTTCATTAAAAAAAAAAAAAAAAAAAAAAAAAAAAAAAGTCTGAGAAGGAACACCCTCATTGACTAAATCCTAGCAAATCAACTGCTTTCAAGAACATGCTTGCTTAATGCTTAACAAGACAACAGTCATTTCCTGAATCTGATAGTAATCTGAATACAACAATACAACCATTATTCATCTGATCATTCATCTAAGGAGTGTCTCAGGTATTTTACATTTAAAGAGATCATCCCCAGTATTTCCTGGTCTTGTGTTTTGCTGCTGTTATTCACGAGGTCTTCAATTACAGAACATTCTTCACCTGCAGAGGTGTAAATTACTTGAGCATTATTCCGGTCAATTTGAACATTTAACTACAGTAATACTGAAAATGAATACTTAGGCTCATTTAATCTTCAAAATAAAAAAAAATGCATATAAACTTTCTACTCCACAATTTAATTTAGACCTTAATCTTTACATTTTTGCAACACACACTACCAGTCAAAAGTTTGTGAACAGTATGTTTTTTAAAGAAGTCTTTTCTGCTCACCAAGCCTGCATTTTTTTGATTCAAAGTAGAGTAAAAGCAGTAAATTTTTTAAATATTTTTACTATTTAAAATAACTGCTTTCTATATGAATATATTTTAAAATGTAATTTATTCCCGTTATTTCAAAGCTGAATTTTTAGCATCATTACTCCAGTCACATGATCCTTCAGAAATCATTCTAGTATTCTGATTTGCTGCTCAAAAACATTTATTATTATTATGTTGAAAACAGCAGAGTATAATTTTTTCAGGTTTCTTTGATGAATACATTGTTCAGAAGAACAGCATTTATCTGAAATAGAAATCTTTTGTAACATTATAAATGTCTTTATCATTTATACTTCGTATATACACTACCAGTCAAAAGGTTTTGAACCGTAAGATTTTCAATGTTTTTTTTTTTTTTAAAGAAGCCTCTTCTGCTCACCAAGCCTGTATTTATTTGATCCAAAGTACAGCAAAAACAGTAAAAATTTCAAATATTTTTACTATTTAAAATAACTGCTTTCTATTCAAATATATTTTAAAATGTAATTTATTCCTGTGATTTCAAAGCTGAATTTTTAGCATCATTACTGCAGTCACATGATCCTTCAGAAAGCATTCTAATATTCTAATTTGCTGCTCAAAAACATAATTATTATTATGTTGAAAACAGCTAAGTAGAATTTCAGGTTTCTTTGATGAATAGAAAGCTCAGAGGAACAGCATTTATCTGAAACAGAAATCTTTTGTAACATTATAAATGTCTTTATAATCACTTTTGATAATTTTAAAGCATCCGTGCTAGATAAAAGTATTAATTTCTATAGTTTCTTTCCCAAAGTCTCCAAGCTTTTGAATGGTTAAGTGTATAATGTTACAAATGTAATATTACATGTTTCTTGAACAGCAAATCAGCATATTAGATTGATTTCTGAAGGATCATGGGACACCGAAGACTGAAATTTAATAATTTCATATTAAAATATACTCAAATGGAAAACAGTTATTTTAAATAGTAAAAATATTTCAAAATTGTACTGTTTTCCTGTACTTTGGATCAAATAAATGTATGTTTGGTGAGCAGAATAGGCTTCTTTAAAAAAAAAAAAAATTCTTCAGTTCAATCTTTAACAGCAGCACTCAAGAAATCACTACACACACAGACACCTGTGTGTGTGTGTGTGTGTGTAGAATAGATGATAGAGTTGTGCCCTTGAACCCAGCAGTCTCACATGACGGCTCATCAATGCATATTCTGTTTCTAAACATCATTAAAAAATGAGACGGCATTATGCCAATGGATCCCAGAGGGAGATTCGGAAAACTGAGTGTGGGAATCCCAGCTGATGTCTGAGATAAACATACCAGCAGGAACACAGAATGCCTGCTACATACATAATCAGACATCTGAGAGACTCCTATCTACCTTAATAAACAATCACAGACAAATGAGCACTCAAACACCCACGTCCATCAGAAGGACAGAGCGAAAACAAATGGGGGATGGGGGAACGATAAGAGGGAGGAAAGGGGCTGAATAGAGAAGAAAGAACTAATGTAATTTAATCTTGGACATTGTGCTGCTCATCATATTTCAGATTGGATCTTCACCCGGCTGAAGGGTAGAGGTGTGTTTGGCTCAAATCAGATTTCAGCTGGGAAATTGTTCTCTGTTCAGGCACTGTTCTCAGTCTAACAGCTGGCCAACAAAGTTAACTGCCTGTTTTGTTTGAATGCTCCATAATAAGAGTTTAATTTGTCTGTGCCCTTTGGTTTAAAGGTCATTGCATAGATTTTTTATATTACATTATTCCAGCAGGTTCACATTTTGGTCGTTAAATATAAAGTTATATATGAAGTTATTTGGTTTTCATGACTATTGCCCACCCTCTCACTGACCCTTTAAATTAAAGGGGTTTTTTTGGCTACTGCAGGGTCAAAATTTTACAAAGCGTCATTTACACCAGGGCTCTATGCTTACTTTTCCTTTTAGGAGCATTTGTGCTCCTAACTTAAAAAATTTAGGAGCACAGTCAAAATTTTAGGAGCACCTTCTAATCAACAATCCAAAAATCTGATAAAAATTAAGCCTTCCCACTACAACGTGATATTTGACTCCGTAAAGTGACTTGTTTTTACCTTTGTAACAGCATTTTTCTGACTTTATTAAAAGTGTGTTATCTTTTGCATGAGTGGAATCAAATTCATAAACTCATTAATTTTTTAAATATTAAATTTTGAATATAGAAATATTAAATGACTTAAAAATTAAACTAAAACTGCCAGTAGGTGGCAGCAAGTCACTGATTTAATTACTGAATCATTCATTCATTTGATTCATTCGAACGGCTGATTCGTTCAAGAATAAAGCAAGTGACTCTTTATGAATGGGAAATTGAATCATTGACTCACTAGATTCGTTTAAACGCACGTTCATTCATAAACGAAACACCACTGTTTAAATGGAGATGCCCAGTGGCTCAGTTGTGACTTGTTTTAAACTATTTTTGATGACGAAATGGAGCAAAATCAGGCAAAAGTGTCATAGTCAGACAGTGTAAATCACTTAATATTAACTTCTTGTTTATTTATCTGTTGTATTAAATCGATACCTCATTTACAAACTCCTTTAAAAATCATTAAAAGCTGTTACTCATCCTAGTTCACTGCGATCTTACAAAGAGTTCCATTCTAATCAACGAAGCTCTCTACACTGCACAATGAATCTCTTATTTACACTCTCTAGACTTCGTTTCTGAAAGAATTTCTGATATATGTCTGTAATATATTATTCAACATTGCAAAAACACATTGAAACCTTTGAAACTCCCCTCAGCGCAAACACAAATAAGCTGATCGGGTCAGTCACAGTGGTGCTCCTAAATATTTACACCGCTTAGAATCAGACTGAAATAATCACAAATTTAAACATAAATAAATAAACATGTTCATTTAAAAAAATAATCCTGGTTCTAATATTGGGGTTGGTGTGCAGAGCAGCCAGGAATAACACTAGGTCTGGCAGACTTTTCAACATTTTAATGTTATTTTAAGTTGTTCTGTTGTTTAGGAACAACAGTATTTATCCTGTTTCACCATTACAACTTATATATATTATATAGCAGGGGCATTTCCTCTGAGGAGGCAAAAAATTAGACAACACAAATTTACAAAATATGCCATTAAAAAGTGTAGAAATCACTTGTTTCCCTAAAGAAACAACGTCCAACAGCAACACCAGCGGGTAAAGTTACAGCAGGAGTCCGCGTCTCTCTCGCCTCCCCTGAGCCCGTTGAGTTTTAACAGACCCCCTAAAACATGCGGTGAGTTTGTTGGGGGATAATTGAGAATGAATGGGGGAAAGTCGCATGCCTTCATCACGATATGATTGGATTTGACTGGTTTGGCTGTGATTGGTTAATGCGATAAATTCTGCATCGTGTTTGTGCGTGTTTGCAAATCAGTCTGAATGAATAATATAATGATGCTAATGGGAAGACTAATTAAAAAAAAAACAATTAAACAACTCATCACTTAGATATAACCACTTTGTAATGTCAAAATAAGACTTAAAATGATCTGAAATCATGATCTGTGGGAGTTTTTTTTTTTTTAGTGAGTAATCAGCTTGGTGAAATTTAAAGTAAATCTTCATGTCTGTGACCAGTATT
The DNA here is from genome assembly GCF_022985175.1 of Labeo rohita. Lineage (NCBI taxonomy): Eukaryota > Metazoa > Chordata > Actinopteri > Cypriniformes > Cyprinidae > Labeo > Labeo rohita. The sequence goes on along the minus strand of NC_066872.1, from coordinate 32,650,930 downwards.
TACCGAGCTTTGATGACGGATGATCCAAAAAAAAAAATTGGACTAAGAGGTGTTTTAACGTTCTTATAATTACAGCATGTTTCATAATAAAGTTCTTTTATCTCACAATATCAAGTAGTTTGTTTCCTTATTCTAGACCATCCTGTATTTTAAAAGAGAGGATGGCCAGTTGTTTTTTTTTTTTTACAGTGAAGTTTTGTATTGAAGCCAAATTGTAATAGCCCAATTGTAAATAAATACATAAATAAATATGCAATTTACATCTTACAGTTACAGCTTTATAACTCACAACATAACTTTATGTTTTATGTTAAGCTCTCTCTCTCAATTACCGTGTTTATCTTTTACTCCGATGCGATCTCTCATGTCACCGAAAACCTAATTTAACTGAAGGATATTTGAGACCAAGAAAACAAATTAGATGGCCTGGCAGGGAAAAAACTAGAGAAGGATTTAGGACCCCACTGCCTGCAGTACATTTAGTCTTTCATTTCATGTAACTGCCGCCTATTTCTCTCCGTCTAATTCTCTCACTCACACATTGTTCCTCTCTCCAACCCCCAGCCCACAGGTACCCACCCAAAGCCTTAAATACACCACAGAGGTTAAAGGTCATGCATTACAGAGCTTTTGTACCAAAGGTTTGTGAGAAAAAGAGCCCTGGAAACCCGGGACGAACACGTCAAATCAGTGTGTATGCCGTCATGCTGACCTCAGGTCAGTGCTAATGAGAGGTCAAGCCTGGCAGGAGCCCTGCTTGTGGCTCAGTCTGATTACAAAGAAGGGAGGAGAGAAAAGAGGTTAAACTTGTTTGGGCCAGTAAAGCATAAGTGTCATCACTATCAGAGATATGCATATGGGAAGAAAGCCATAGTTGTCCATTAATGAAATGTATATGCCTTCTGAGAACAGTTTAGTATTAGTTAAACTAAGAGAGCATTGTCAGCTTCAAGCTGTTTCCATCACCCTGTTTTTATTGCATCAGAAATGAGAAGTTTTTACGCTTGTTTGAGATGGTTTTTGACCAGCATCTGAAATGTTATGTTCATTCTGAAATGCGCAAGCTATGTTTTTCCCCTATACATTCGCATATATAAAACTACAAATATATTTATAGATTTCAAAGCTAGCAAAGCTTTAAAACGGCAGTTTGCAGTTGTTTAATTCATGGCTTCACTTCAGTGTCCCATGTGACTAATGTGGGCTGAACAGAACCCCCTGCCTGATGGCCTGTGAAAACAACTTCTTTTAACATGCTAACCGTAAAACGCTTTGAAGATTAGAAGCTGTTTACGGTTAGATTGCGCTTTGGTTTTGCTCTGGGTTTGATAAAGCGCTCATGGTCTGCTAAAACAGGAGGTAACCATGGATTCTTTGAAGATATGTGGGTGTACGGCTTATCAAAAAGTCAAAAATAAGATTCAAACAAGTACTGGCATTCCTGGTAAAATTACAGTGAAAGGGTTCAAGATAAAGCAAGGCATTTCTATGAAATCAGATTCAACGAATAGGATTCTTGTAGGAGGACAAAATGTAAAGCAGCACTTTATGAGATTATGACGGAAAAAAGCTACGATTTCCAAACGCCTCGGCCCTCGGGTCTCTCTGCGGCACTGATTAGAGCATCACATTTGCAAAACTCAATTCATTCAAGAGCAGTCACAATTATAGCTCATTAAAATTCAGCAATTCAGCTCTGATATGGATTGTATCAGCTAAGAAGCTTTTGTCACTTTCAAAAAAGCCAAAGGATTTCCTTTTGATCCGTTTTGAATGGTGCTGAATTTTGTCTTCTGAATGAATGAAAGGCCGCAAATTCAATCTCAAAAGCCGTCATCTATTCTGGTTTATCATACGTCAATATCACACAAATTAATAAAGGGGGCATAGTAATAATTCAATTGGAAATCTGTATTTTCTCTCACAGATGCACAATACTAGAGACATGAGCACGAACACTAAATACGCCATTGTTACATCACCATTTCCATAGTGACCGTTTGAAGGTTTTTTTCCTTTTATTCAAAGTAATTAAATAGAACATTGGATTACCCATTTTCCCTCTAAAGTGCAATTAAACTAATTTCCAACTATATTTTCCATTCTTCAAATCAATAAAAGAAAAAAAAAAAAAAATCAAGCACTTGTTTGTGTGGATTTTTACATGCAGATAAAGGTACAAAGAGAATACGCAGCTGTGGACATGTTTTGGACTCACTATGTGTGTTTCTGAGGCTGTTTTGTACTTTAATATTTATATCTATCTACTTATATCTATAAAAAAGGTATTGAACAGTAATGTGACTTTTTGATGGTACTCTCATGAATGCATGTCATTATTATTATTATAAAGTCATTATTTGTGTTTTCTTTTTGCACAAACAGTATTCCCGTTGCTTAATAAAATTAAGATGTCACACGGACTATTTTAACAATGTCCTTACTACTTTTCTGGGCCTTGAACGTTTCAATTGCATTTCTGTCTACGCAAGGTCAGAAAGCGCTCAGATTTCATCAAAAACATCTTAATTTGTGTTCTGAAGATGAACGAAGATCTTACAGGTTTGGAACAACACAAGAATGAGGACATAATCACAGATTTTTCATTTTTGGGTGAACTATCTCTTTAAGAGAGCTACAGTGGTGATAGCCATAGAAAGCATGGCTCTTTTTAAGCATGGATTATAGACAGCAGCTCTATGAACCCAGACTACATGACCTACTTCAAACGTGAAGTCTAATCGCCAAGCGAATGAGCCATAGGCCACGGATATAGTATTAAGATAGACAGACATTCAAAAAGAAACCTGTCATTTATTCTCTAGCACCAGCAAAACTCCTTTCCCGTTCCAACTCTTTATGTACTGGCACACTGCCAACTTTTCAGACATTATCAGCTAATGAACTGCTAATCATTGTTCGTTTAATATCAGACAAAGCATCAAATCAAATGCACCAACACAAACACAATTATCTCATAGAGCAACTGTGATTCAATTCCAAGCTATATAACTGAAACAAAGAAGCATATGTTATTAACATTGAGCCTCTCTTTCACTTGCATAATGCAAACACATGCATACAAATATGCATGTCCAGAACAAATAATAACACAGACTATTTATTGCTTACGTATATTGTGTATCATGAACATACACAAATTACTCTGGAATATACATCCACTGACACAGGCGAATGAAGCAGTGATTGACATGTTTAAAAACATGTCTTGAATATGCTTGTGCACCATATTTCAAACCTAAACAAGCCTAATGTTCCACTGGAATTGAATTTGAGGTTAATTTCTTTTTTGAATACCATACATATAATGTCTATACAAGCCCATTTGTGCTACTGAATAAAATATGTTAAAAAAAAATTGTGACTTCTCACAGTTCTGACTTTTTTCCTCAGAATTACGTGACACAAACTCACAATTCTAACTTTTTTTTACTCAGAATTGTAAGATATAAAAATCACAATTGCAAGTTATAAAGTAGAAATAGAGAAATGAAGTCAGAATTACGTGATATAAACATTTCTGAGATGTAAAGTTGCAATTGTGTGATATAAACTCTTGATTGTAAGTTATAAAGTCAGAATTGTGTGATATAAACTCGCAATTCTGAGAAATGAAGGCAGAATTGTGAGATATAAACTTGCAATTCTGTGAACATATCAGGCTTTTTTTTTCTCCTCAGAACTGGACTTTATAATTCGTAATTGCACGTTTGTATCTCACAATTCTGAGAAACAAAGTCAGAATTGTGAGATACAAATTCGCAATTGCGAGAAAAAAGTCTGAATTGCAAGTTTAGAACTCGCAATTCTGACTTTATTTCTCAGAATTGCATGATATAAACTTCTGAGAAATAGTCACAATTGCAAGAAAAAAGAATTACGAGACAAAGTCGCAATTGCGAGAAAAAAAACCTCACAATTCTGACTTTATTTCTCGCTATTGTGAGTTTATATCACACAATTCTGACTTTATATCTAGCAATTATGACTTCATAACTCGCAATTGTGCATTTATATCTCACAGTTCTGAGGAAAAAAATTATGAGAAAAAATTATGAGAATTATCAGAATTATGAGATAAAAAGGTTGCAATTACTTTTTTTATTTTTATTCAGTGGTGGGAATGGAAAATCCATCTGTCCCTCACACAAAAGCTGTTATACAGCCTCAGAAGCCTTGGAATATAGGGCACGAGTTGTTTAAAATGCTTTTTTTAGTCTCTTTAATTATGAAAAAGAGCATTGTGAACATTCTTCAAAACAGCTTCTTTTGTGTTCCACAGAAGAAAGTAAGTAATACAGGTTTAGAAAGACATGAGGATGAGTAAATCATAATTTTCATTCACAGACAAACTTAACTGAGATACTGGGAAAACAATCAGACGTCCTATGGGGAAAAAACAAAACAAAAACCCCCACATACACACTCACAATGTCCCATTCCCAAAACGTCCTGCACGGGAAATGCATTAAGGAGACAGTGATGTCATGCTGTGGATCGATACGATGGAGGTCTTAATGCAATTCAGCTGGAATGGTACACGCAGCACTGAAGGGCGTATTTGACTGCAGCTGCACATTCCCATTATTAACACACACACACACACACATTACAGACTGCCTCACATGTGGGTACACAAATGTGCTTGTGTGTTCAAAGCTGGTTGGGGTCATGTATCTGAGTGCAGTGGCCTGATTGCTCGATGATCTCACCTTTAAGATCTTCAAAAAAGATAGCACAGAAAATGGCTACTGAGTGCATGGGTGTGTATTAGCATGTGGGTTTGGCGTTTTAATACACTGGTGTATTAAAAATTGCATGTAATCCAAAGCACTTTGTTCTGCCGTCTTCTAGAGTTCTGCCGTCTCACTCATCCTCTCTTGCTCATCATAACGTCACCTACTTCAGATATTTCTTAACAGGTTTGTCACGCTAGCATACATCTGTAAAAGAGAGATTGTGGGCAGAAAGCAAGGAATAAAATGAAAATGAGACTTTTTGGTTGCTGATCAGTCAGTTTCTTTCTTGGCTTTTTTTCAACACAAAGCAAAAACAGGACTTATTAGCTCTGCATATAATCTGCATGCTTTTTTATAAATCATAAGCTTCTGTACAAATCACATTGTACCAATACATAGGAAATCGCCACATGAGATCAGATTGGATGTTGCTTTACAATCTCATAAGGTGTCAATGCTACTACTTATTTGTATTCAGAAGAGTGTTTCAGGAGTGTTTTTGATGCGCCACATGCTGTATATGTAGGCCGCTCACAAGCTTTCGAAACAAAGCAACTGTTTATGTATGGAGTAGGCGTTAAATGAATAGAAAACGTAGCATGTGTTCTTGCTTTTGGCATTGAAAGATCATTACTGTTTCTCTTTCACAGCCTCTGCTTTCCTGACTGCTCCGTTCCAGTTGATGCGCCCTTCATATAATATGCTTTCTCATGCCATTTACATTAGAGGAAAACTGTAGGTGGAAGGGTGGGGGTAACTGGAATTGACCTTCACGCTGTCGGGCAGCAAGACGACAGCCGCTGTTTTCCACAGCGCTAACACAGGCTGCGTTATAGTCACAGAAAAATCAAGTCATGGTGCTCCATGGAAGTTTGTATTTATGAGTTGGGAAGTCAAAATGATGCCGTCAGGTGTGTTGAAATCACTGGTCAGAGCAAGGCGGTGATGCATCTTTTCTACACAAACATACAGCAAGAACACTACCCTGTTGAAAAAAAACAGCGTATGCTGGTTAGATGTGCTTTGAAGCGTGGCTGCTGGTTTGAGCTGGTTTAAGCTGGTTCTAAAAGGTGGTCCTAAACAGGAGCTAGTTTAGGGCCTGCTTAGGACCAGCACATGACCAGCTTAAACCAGCAGCCATGCTTCAAAACATACCTAACCAGCATATGCTGTTTTTTTTTTTGTTGTTGTTTTTTAACAGGGTACTATGACAAAATGATGAATAAATGATGTGCTTCGCTTGTTTTTATGCTTTTTTGACAATTTATGAAGGTGCTTTGCACTAAATTGCTATGTACTCTATCAAATTTTATACACACAGTGTGGCTAGTTTTATTGTAAATGAAGAAAATAATCATTCATTTATATCGAACGCCCCAACTCTCCAGACTCGTAATTACGAATTAAGGTGTTCATTTGCATTGAACTTGTAAATATGAACTTTTGGAGATGACATGAACACAGCATAAAGCCAGCTTAAAGGTGAAGTTAACTTCTAGAACAAAAATTTACAAATAATGTACTCACCCTCTTGTCATCCAAAATGTTCATGTCTTTTTTTTCTTCAGTCGTAAAGAAATCATGTTTTTTGAGGAAAACATTTCAGGATTTTTCTCCATATAATGGACTGATATGGTGCCCCGAGTTTGAACTTCCAAAATGCAGTTTAAATGCAGCTTCAAACAATCCCAAATGCAGTTGTGAACGATCCCAGCCGAGGAATAATGGTCTTATCTAGCGAAACGATTGACTATTTTCATTTTAAAAAAATACAATTTAAAAACTTTGTAATCTCAAACGCTCATCTTGTCTTGCTCTCCCTGAACTCTGTGTATTCTGGCTCGACAGTTAGGGTATGTCGAAAAACTCCCATCGTATTTTCTCCCTTAACTTCAAAAATCATTTTAAAATGATCCCACATCGTTGCAGAAGTACCGACCCAGTCTTTGCAAAGTGAACATGCAAAGAAGATCAAAAACCCTTAACACAAAAGGTAAAACAGTGATATAAAAGCCACATTTAAACTGCATTTTGGAAGTTCAAACTCGGGGCACCATAGAAGTCCACTATATGAAGAAAAAAACAAAAAACAATTTCTTTATAACTGAAGAAAGAAAGACATAAATATCTTGGATGACAAGGGGGTGAGTACATTATCTGTAAATATTTGTTCTGGAAGTGAACTTCTCCTTTAAGCTTGCGTGATTTAAGCTTAAGTGATTTAAGTTGGCTAGCTAATCAGTGCCCAAAACCTCTCTAAAACCAGCAAACCATCTTAAACTGGTTTAAAATGGGTCTTTTTTTTAACAGCATGGCAGAGTGAAACCCAGTGTGATGCCAACAGACTTTGACGACAGCATATTGCTAGCGAACAAAACAAAATGCTAATACACACGCAAAATACACAATCAGTACTGGGCAAAAGTCTAAGATTAATTTAAAACGTGAAAAATTACTGATATTTAGGCATAGGAACAATATGACAGCATATTATTTAAAAGGTTAGTTCACACAGAAATTAAAATTCTGTCATTAATTACTCATCCACGTTTTGTTTCAAACCCGTAAGACCTTCGTTCTTCTTCAGAACACAAATGAAGATATTTTTGATGAAATCCGAGAGCTTTCTGACCAAAATATTCTCGTAGATTCATAACATTGCTGAACCACTGACGTCACATGGTTTATTTTAACTACCTTTCTGCGCCTTGAACGTGTCAGCTGCCTTGCTGTTTATACAGGGTCAGAAAGCTTTTAGATTTCATCACAATATCTTAATTTGTGTTCAGAAGATGAACAAAGGTCCTACAGATTTGGAATCACACTCGGGTGAGTAATTAATGACAGATATTTCATTTTTGGGTAAACTATCCCTTTAAAAGGCTCATTAACAAACCAGCACAACAACTAACAAACCAGCTTTGCCTTGTTTAAAATGTTTTTGTCAGCAGGGTAGATTCTGTCTGAGCTATAAACATTTTCAAGAGCGGCGGCTGATGGTCTTTGTCACCGTCCTCAAAAGACATCTCGTGCCCTGCCATTTGAAAGCGCCCTTTCTTCGGCCAGTGGCAGGAGAAACCATGGCTGTGTCACATCATTCTTCCCAGCCCAAAAGCCAGCCCTCAACTCTCACAAGCCTTGAGCCAAGAGACATGAAAAGACCCTCTCAAAAGGACAGGGTTACAGTCCAGAGTGCCAGGGCCTGCTAGAGGTCTTCATTGACCAGCGCAGCAGACAACAACAATGACTGTCTGTGAGTCCAAAACACCCTCCCCCTTGCTTTTACGGGCGCCACATTTGCGTAGTCCACGGCCCCCAGCACACAGGCGGCCGCGCGCACACACATCTGTAGTAACAATGACTGCCTTTTCTGGCTTGCCTTCTGTTTGAGTACATCTCTCAATAGCTTGGTTATACCAGCAGCCAAACACCCACCTCCAAATAGTACATTCACACACACAAACAGCCGTTTGAGGCACAGCTGGCACTCAAAAAAAAAAAAAAAAAAAAAAAATGTGGGCACGTGAGACGCTTCCCACCGAATGTTGTGACTCATATGCAAAAAAACTACCTACTCTCATCATTTGGAATGAGGAATTATTCAAGAAACGAGAAAAAAGGCATCTGTCGCTAGATCTTTTTTCACTTCAAGAAATTAAATTTCTGAAGATTCTGTCAGAAACTTCTCTATAAAGCGTATGGAAATGTCAAGCATGATTGTAAGAGGAACTAAGACGTAGCGTAGATACTTTCAGTTCCTTGTTTATCATTACAACTCATATTCACGTGCAGAAACACGAACCTTAGCTTTAGCGTAACAACAAACTTAGAAACCTGAGATCTAGGGGAGTGAACGTGCACATGATCCGGCATTTGTTATCTTTCACTATCATCCCAAACCCATGTGTTAGCCAACTAGTGCTAATGCAAAGTTTGTTTTTATGGCTGATATTATCATCTCTGTTTGCATTTACTGTAGGCCAAGACCTGTAACACAGAGCTGAAAAACAGCCTGAGGGCTCCAACCACAGCCCTGTTCCAAACACACCCTCTTGTACGGCTTTGTACGACTCTACAGAATAAACAACATACCAAAAACATCTCCATTAAAGGCAGAAAGTTGCCAAAAACATTCAATTTTTCGAGCCCACACAGACCTTGTCATAAAGCAGAAAATGCAGTTAGGATTTGTTTGGTGCATTGGTGAATTAATCACATACAGCCCATTTTGAGCACTTCAAAGATTTCAAAAACATGCCTAAATCAAGAAGTTGTGATTCAAAATAGCATAAGCTGGTCTAAATATCTTAAAGTGCCCCAAAACTGTCTGAAAACAGTTAGCAAACACACTTAGGCTAGTTTAGGATGTTTTAGTTTTTCTTTATTTCTCATGCACACGCACATGAATGCCAATACGATAAACAGCGCCATCAGGACAACAGATCTTTTGCAAAAACAAGCCCCCAAGGGCGTCACATCTGTTGTGACGCATTTTTCATTTTTTATTTTGACATACAAAACCTTCCTGAAATGTTATCAGATAATTGCTAGCCATGCGGCCTACGTTTCTTGTGCTACCTGAATGCTGTGGGGTGTGACGGCCCTGTCCGTGCTTGTATATCACAACCCAAAGGAAGAAGAGGGTTGATAATGCCTTCGCGTAGCCTAAACATAATTCTGCAGAATATAAACACTGAGAAAGGAAAAGAAATACAGGAAGATATGTTTTTTTTTTTCTACGGGTATTTTAGAGCTGCTGAATCAGGGACTTTTTTGTTACCATAACAGGCTTGACGGCTCTTCGCTTTCTGTGGAAAATGTTAAGTTTAAGAGGACTGCCGAACACGGAGGCCTTCGTTTCCTCCATTGTGGGCTGGCGGTGATGTGGTGGTGATGTGTATGTGGGAAGACTGTATTTTGAAGATGAAAATGTCCACCCCTGAGTGTGTGAGTCATTTCACATGTGTGACAGACAGCTGGAACGAGCAGCTGTTCTTCCGAGAGCTCCGCTAACATGCTCGTGTAGCTGTGCACACACACATAACTACTTTGTTCCATTGTGAAGCTACAGTTTTGATTTGCTAGCTACAAATGTGACGACTTTAAAGAGCTACTGCTACTTGATTTAACCCATAAAATGTAGTTTTGTTAGAAATTAATGCATTTAGGTTGACTGAGCGATACTAAATAACATTTTTGAATAAACCCAGTTAACTCAAGCAGCTGAAGTCGTGAGAACAAAGACGTAGATCTTTAGGAAGTTTTATTTGTGCACAAGCATCTTTCTATTCTTTTCTTCTCTTTTTATCACTAGTAAAGCATCACTTCTCTTTTAGCCTTTCAATTAAAAATTACAACACAATGTGGCTTCGTATCAGTATTTTAATTTCCCAGTAGCTCACTGAGTGCACTGTAAAAAACAATTTGTTGAGTCAACTTAAAATAATTTGTAACCTGGCATTTCAAGTTGAATAAAAAAAAGTTTATTCAACTTGAAATGTTAAATTATACTAAGTGACAACTTAGATATTTGAGTTGAACCAACTTAAAATTTTAAGGCAGCTGGGTTACTTACCCATCTGTTAAGTTTAGCAAACACAAATATCTAAGTTGTTACTTAGTACAACTTAAAATTAAGTTCAGTCAACTAAAATAAGTTTAGTCAACTTAAAATGTTAAGGCAGCAGGGTAACAAATTATTTTAAGCTGACTCAACAAATCGTTATTTTATATCAGTGTTTTCGCATTGTTTCGTATCAACAAGCACCTTGTTGGCAACTCACGTATCATCTATAATTTTGTTTCCACACTCGTAAATTTGACTTCACTCAGTCATTTATGTGCTTTGATCTCATAATTATGATATTTCCGACTTGAAAGGCATAAAAGTTTTGAATTTATAACAATTAAGAAAACCGCACAGAGGTTTGCTGTTGGTCAATGCTGCAAATTTGCTTGTTAAACTTTACCTGCTTGAACCCAGGCATAATTCACACAGGGTAATTTCTTTGCCACCACAAATCCATCAGATGGCATTTTAATCACAACGGTTGCCATTAAAATGACTATGTTTAGCAACGCTGCACGGTATATAAATATCACACAGAAAACACTACTTAGTAGTTTGCCATTAGCATGTTGCTAAGCTAGCAGTGCTATACTCTAACAAACATTTAAAATAGGGGGTTGACAGATATCTGTTTTTCAGGGCCAATGAAGATACCGATTATTACAGATCAAGTAAACCGATATTTTGAACCAATGTCTGGTGTAAAAATCAAAATAATAAAACAAGGGCTCTGATAAAAATGTTCTTTAAATTCTTTTTAATTATTTTATTGGCAAATCTGTTTTTTCAAAATTACCGATACCAATAACCAAAATGCTTAATATCGGTGCCGATAATCAGCCATACCAATAATCGGTCGACACTTAATTTTAAAATGCATTTCTCACAGGATTACTTATTAGAATAGTTAAAATTTAATTAGATCAAACCATTTTTGAATCTATATATACAAACACAATTATATGGGATTGGGGTACTTATCAGCCACTAGGAGGAATTTATATTTTTCAGAGAGGTGGCTGCAATGTATTCTGGTAACATCTTTCTCTGCAAAGCATACATGTGATGCTTCCTTAAATTTCTAAGGGGACTTTCACAAAGAACTGCACTTGTTTTCCATTGTTCTTTTCCATGAACATGAGCTAGACAGACACCTTTCACAGTGTCTTACATATGACACATGACGTGCTAAGTAAAGCTCAACTTCGTCTCGACTATTTACCTACTTGAAACCGATGCGTAATTCACACAGGGTAATTTCTTTGCCACCACAAATCCATCAGATGAAATCGTAACAATTCCCACTGAAATTACTATATTTAGCTCGCAAAATTTCACAAAGAAACAGTAAATGTTACACATAGGCAGCAGCTCTGCACAGTACACAAATAGCACACAGAATATACTATGTAGAGGAGTTTGGCTATAGCATGTTGCTAAGCTAAAAGTGCGATACTTTAACAAGCATTCAAAATAAGGGTTGACCGATAATTTTTTTTTCAGGGCCAATGTTGACACCAATTATTACAGATCAAGTAGACCGATAACTGATATTTTGAACTGATATATATTGCTTGTGTAAAAATGAATATTAATGTCAAAATTAAGAATAGCAAGGGCTCTGACAAAAACTCTCTTTAAATGCGTTTAAAATATTTTATCGGCAAATCGAACAATACCGATAACCAAAATGCTTAATATCGGCGCCGATAATTGGTCGACCCCTAATTTTAAAATGCATTTCACACAGGAATATTTAGTAAAATAGTTAAACTAATTAGATTGAACTATACAATAATGTGGGATTGGGGCACATATCAGCAACAAGGAGGAATTTATTTTTTCAGAGAGGTGGTTGCAATACATTCTGGAATTTTTTTCTCTGCAAAGCAGACATGTGATGCTACCATAAACTTCTAAGGGGACTTTCACACAGAACTGCACTAGCTGTCCACTGTTTTTTTTTTTTTTAACATGAACATGAGCTAGACAGACCTTTTTGCAGAATCTTTCACATGATGTGCTAAGCAAAACTTAAGACCCAAGACCATTGTTTTTCCATTCTACTGTCTGTGTCTAACATTTCTCAATGCAAAATCTGTGTAAATGGTCCATAAGACAGAGAAAGCTCTAAGAAAGCAAACACAGTGTTTGTGTATGTATCTAACATATACTGTCTATATGCAAACATATGCATGTGGATTCAAAGCTCCTTTCCTTGAGCCCTCATGGTTCTTGCACCACAGCTGTTTTCTGAATGCATCTCCCTGACTTTAAATAAGCTTGGGGTCAGTGGTCCAAGACTGGCAGTGTCTCAACTGAACAGAAGCTCTCATTGAGGCCTATAAGGCTCACAGCCCCCTGTAAAATGACATTTGACCTTCTGCAATGCTAATAATGCAGAGAATCAATCCCACAATGCATTGGCTATCTAGTTTATTACCATTTCACAGCTCTTAAGAGAATCCTTTGTCCAAGAAGGGCAGTTAAAAGTGTAATTTATTTGGAAAAAACACATTCAGCACGAAACCAGTAAAAATATTCTTATAAATACTTCTGGCAGCCACATTCGTAATTGTTGAACTCTACAGCACGAAAATTCGGGCCTAGAGATTTTTTGGATTTTATATCACAATGTACAATGAGGCAATCTTGCACACTTGCAATAAATTATTGCTGTGCATGGGGTGTGAGTAGATTGTAAGAGTATTGTTGGACTGGTTAAGTATGATAACAAGCACTGGCCATCTCCCAAGCTTTCAGCTTTCTAAGCCAGTGTTTATTGCTGCTAGACAGAACTGTGCTTTTCCAAACTGCTGGATCTGACTCAAACTCAACACCCTTCTGCTGTACATCAGCACTTAGACATACCATGAACACACCTTTCATGACTGCTCCAAAAAGCAGTGAAAATGAATGTAAGTGAATCAGCACTGAGGCAAAAAGCATAAACCCATCCTCACATGCTGAGCTGCTGGAAGGCCGACATGCCCACTTAGCCTCCAGGAAAACAGCACTTCCAGGCTTTGTTGCTACAACACTTAGACGGTCTAAAGCCTCTCCCTGAACAGGCCCCAAAACAATTATCACAAATACAGACATGCACGCACATACTGGTCTCCTGGTCACATACTCTTTCATTGTATATTTGCATATATTATTTAAATATTGTAATGCATTTAATAGATTTTTTAAAAACACTTTTTATGGGTCCAAGTATTCTGTAGTAATAAAAATATATACAGTTCAATAAAATTGAAATGTTAAAAATGCTCAATTTACTTACATAAGAGTAACATATATACGTCACATAAGCTTCTTGCATAACACAGTCCACGCACACAAACAATCTTTCTGTGTTGCCGTTTTGCTCCAGGGTTCAATACATTAAGGTCACAGAGAAGAGATTACTGCAGGAGCCAATAATCATTGGCCACTCATGGATACACCATGAAGAAGCAGCTTAGAGACAGGACAGCATGATTCATTTGTCATTCAGGTCATACAATGTACACAATCACATATGCATGAGGCGGCGGCGATGTCACTGTGTGCCTGCCAAACAGTTATTTGGGCCTTTGTGTGGAATTTAGCACATTTTCTGCCACACACACACATATAAGCTTCAAAATTAACCTTCTCATTCATGTGTCCACAAGAGACAGATCTTTAAAAGCCACTTCTATTCATTACATTCAAGCCACTATGGTCTATAATAACCTTTGACCCTTACCCATAATTTATGACAACATGAACTCAAAATGGCTGGTGAAAGTGGTCAAGTGAAATACACAGTTTGGGGGAATACATATGTAAATATATAAAAAGAAATACAATAAAATATACACTGCCACTCAAAGACTTTTAATGGTTTTTAAAGACGTTTCTTATGCTCATCAAGGCTGTGATGATGTTCATTTGATACAGAAAAAGATAATAATGTGAAATATTATTATGATGTAAAACATGTTGTTCTACATTAATATACATTAAAATTTAATTTATATCTGTAATTAAAGTTGAATATTTAGAATCATTACTCCAATCTTCAGTGTCACATGATCCTTTTTTTTTTTTTTTTTTTGAACATGTGATACTTTTTTTCAGGATTCTTTGACCAATAAAAGGTTTAAAAGAACAGAATTTATTTAAAATAGAAACGCTTTCAAACAATATACACCACTGTTTTTATTCCCTCTTTTTTTGAAAGAAATTAACACTTTTATTCAGCAAGGATGTTAAATTAATAAAAAGTGATTGCATAGATTTACGTTGTTAGAAAAGATTTATATTTTGAATAAATGCTGTTCTTTTTAACTTGTTATTCATCAAAGAATCCTGAAAACAAATATTTGGCAGCACAACTGCTTCCATTGATAATTCTAATAATAAATCAGCATATTATAATGATTTCTGAAGAATCATGTGACACTTAAGGCTGGAGTAACAGCTGATGAAAATTCAGCTTTGCATCACAGGAATAAATTATACTTAAAAGCATATTAAAATAAAAAACATTATTTTACATTGTAATAACATTTTGCAATATTACTGTTTTTTTCTGTATTTTTGATCAAATAAATTCAGCCTTGATGAGCATAAGAGACTTGTTTAAAAAAAACATTACAAGTCTTACTGACACACACAAAATGTATTTATATTTTTAATTATTTTTTATTATATTATTTTTTATATTTTTATTAAAATATATCATTAATTATGTTGTTTTTATTTTTTATTATTAATTTTATACACACAGAGCTTTCATACTAAAATTCAAAATATATTTTTAAAGACTAATATTAAGATTTTACTTGTTTTAATTATTATATATGCTATTTGTGCAGCAAAGGTAACATAAAGTATTAATTTCCATAAAATGTAACTAAGCAATGCAATTAGTTACTTTTTAAGAGAGCAACTCAATATTGCAGTGCATTACTTTTGAAAGTAACTTTCCCCAACATTCAATACAGTATATAAAGTACAACTTACAAAATACAGCAGTGACCTAATTTTTTAATCACATTTTAACAATGACAGATAGAGATCAGTGCATGATGCCACACCTATCTGCCACATGCACAACACAACAAAACCCATCTGTAAAATCAGCTGTTGTCTAATAACCAGCTCTTACGTAACAGATTTAATGCTTCAGTCACCATAGAGATTGCATGAACCACAGTTGAAAAGAATGGCTGCAGTAAGGGTGGAGATGGGTGGTACAGTTAATAATCGGGGAATGGTTTACATCACTTACAAAGGCCTATACAAACATCTCAATCTGATATAAATGACGACTGTCCTTTTTTACTCTTCCTTTCTTTGTCTGTCTTCCTGCACCTGGTGTGCCTAACATAATGCAGCTATGACACACGAAAGTCACAATCAGCATCAGTTGCCCATATGCTGACTATTGTTCACTTGTCCCACAAAAGCCTCCAGCAATGACTGATTGGATAATAAAATCAGCCATTTTCAGTTGTTTTGTTTTCGAGGTTAGCACAAATTAAACAAGGTTGCTCAAGTTCTTAGCAGGAGCTCGTATTTCTCTCCGCACGGCCAACTGGATGAAACAGATAAATTTACTGCCAGTTTCAACGGGTCACGCTCTCTGCCCAAAATGACTAACGGGAAAGAGAAAATCTCTGGATGGAGTGACGATCCTCAAATGGCAAGACTTGAATCATTAAAGGATGAACAAACCCAAAATGGAATCAACAGCTCAAACTTTGAGCATTTTGTTATGATCATCAAATCATCACTAAGGTCCACACTATTCCCATTCCTGTTCCTGTCTTCAATTATAATCAATACAGAAGAATTTAGTTCAAGAAAACGCTAAATTAAGCTTTTAAAGCTGCAATTTTCCTGTTTGAGAACCACAGGAGTCATGCAGCTGATGTAGAGCTTTTATTAAACAAATGAATTTAATGAAACTAATAAACAGCGTCTCATTTATTTAAAATTAAACAAAACAGTGAGTCACTCAAATGTCTGTTATCATAAAACAGCATGCAAACAAACACCTGATGGAATATCAGTGTATTTGTTTGCATAATAAGCACATTTTACAAAATACTACAAACAAATAACGTTATCAACATTAATACGATTTACATTCTCATCTAGTTGCGTTAGACTGACAGCACTGAATATGCTGATAGACATAAAAACAAGCTGTCGAACTGTCCTGGGGCACATGAGGACACACTCACACTTCTTTCCACTCTATTGTTTGCACTACATACCTCTTTTTCTCCTTTCTCGGATTTCAGTTTATTTCAACAAGGTACTCGGCCGAGAACTGGAAGTACCTATTCATACATGCCTTTGATGCAGTCCCATAGCGCACTGGTGTGTACGTCTGAAACAAAGCCTTTGTCCCTCAGAGATGGACGAGTGAAGAAGTCCATTAACACCTGCAGACTGTGTGCTGCTAAAAACACAAGGTGACAAACTAAACTGGGACGTTAGTAGCATTACAAACTATTTTTCATGTCAAGAACAGTTATGCTAACTCTCTAATGTAAACAAACACAAATGTACAATTTATACGTACCACAGACCTCTGAAACCATATCCATAACTTTCAGTCAGTTGTGATAACCGGATAAGAGTTTAAAAACAAAACTCACAAACAACAATTAATTCCGGTCCTCGAATTTGATTGGCTCAGCGGCTGTGACTTTTCACGTTTGTCAGCACGGAGGATTAGCACATTTTATGCTAATACATCTGTGATGATTGTCTTTATGAGTGAGCCATTTTCTGATCGGATTTTTTTCAATCCATTGATTAATTTAGTAAAAACGTAAGTGAGTCATTGAATCACTTAACCGATTCATTTAAAACCACTGATTGAAAGGAATGAAACATATATGCGAGTCATTGAATTATTCACTCAACCGATTCAAACACGTTTATTCATTCAGGAACTAAACAAGTAATGATTCTGAGTGAGTTACTGATTCATTCATTCAACCAGTTTGATCAGGATAAAAAAAAAAACACACTACAATACCTGGCAATATTGTATCTAAAATGAATAAAAGTTACAGAATATTTACTTTGGAGGGGGTTTGTATAAAATCAACCATTATTTAGAATTTAAAATAATATATTTTATTATACCTGGAAATATTGTGTTTAAAATAAGTAAAATTTACCAAATATTTCTTGTTTACTGTTGCACTCAACAATCGATATGTGGAATGATACTTTTGATATATTTGTGATAAATGTGTGTAAATATTTTATAAACATTGCCTCACAAAATTCTAAATTCTAAATGAGTTAAATAATAATAATAATAATAATAATAATAATAATAATACCTGTAATAATAATAATATAAAGCAGAGCATAGCTCATTTTATAAACAAGTGAGTCATTGAATCACAAAACTGATTCATTTAGAATCACAGATTCATCAGGAATGAAACATGTAAGTGAGTCACTGAATCATTCACTCAACCAAACATGTTGATTCATTCAGAAATTCAGAAACAAAAAGTAATGATCTCTAATACTGTATCTAAAATGAGTAAAATTGACTTAATATTTGCTTGTTTACAGGACTGTTGTAGAAAAGCAACCACTATTTAGAATTTAAAAGAACAAAACTTTTGTGATAGGCTATTGCCTAAATATTTTATTATACCTGGAAATAGTATGTTTAAAAAGTGAATTTTACTAAATATTTCTTGTATAAAAACACTCAATAATCAATATGTGGAACAACAATACTTTTGTCAAATATTTGTGATAAATGTGCTTTAATTTTTTAATAGACATTGCCTCACAAAATGCAATTTCTAAGGGAAAAAAAATGAAAATCTAGAGTCTAAATTTAGAGCCGAGCATAACTTACTTTAAAAATTACCATGGCTTAAAAATGAGTAAAATTAATAAATTAACCCATGACCAAAAAAAATTATTAATTCAACAAGCAAGTCACTGAATCGCAAAACTGATTCATTTAGAACCACTGATTCATCACAAAGTGAGCCATTGAATCATTCACTCCACTGACTCATCCAAACATGCTGATTCATTCAGGAACAAAACAATCATCTTTATGAGTGAGTCAATACCACAATACCTGGCAATAATGTATCTAAAATAAGTAAAAATTACTAAACGTTTACTGGACTGTTGTATAAAAGCACCTACTATTTAGAATTCAGAAGAACAATACTTTTGTGATATTGCCTAAATATTGTATTATACAAATATTATATATGAACAAAGTAAAATTGAATAAATATTTACTTCTTGTTTACTATTGTCAAATATTTGTGATAGATGTGCTTAAAAATTTTATCACAAAATGCAATTTCTAAAGGGAAGAAATTACAATAATTTAGAGCCAATGACCATGACTTAAAAATAACTATGAAACTAAAATGAAAAATAAAACCATGACTACAAAATTATGAACTTTCATGACAGTTCTAACCCTGAGTGTAAGTAATATAAACATTACACAAATATGCTGTTAATAATTTAGTCAGAAAGACAAGTCTACTGAAAGTCAGTTTATCTACATTCCTTACATTCTACTTACGGCACAGTTTTGGGTTACTTTACATGTGTTGAATGGCTACATATTACAGAAGCACTGTGGTACGAAGGTATCTTTTACTCTAACAGCAAATTTACAGACTTTAATTTTCAGAGTACACAATCCTGAGGTGAAATGTGATTCATCTTGAAGCAAAAGGAGAAACATAAATAGCTAAAACAACATGCAGTGCAGCAACCATGTCAGCATGACAGGCACAAACACAGTGAAACATAATGTGCAGTTGTTTTTCAGGTGGTTTCGACAGCGCCAAAGTATTCCTGTAAAGTTCTGCGTGATGCAGCGCAGATTGTGCCAGACCCCTAAGTAAGAGATGAGCTCAGAGGCTTTGTGTCCAAGTGCGTTTGTTGATTAACATCAGTTCTGGATAATTTACACGTGATAAGCAACTCTAATGCGAACCAGTCCGGCCCAGAGCTGTGGTACTGAAACTGTCACAAATACATCTCTATACACACCCCCACGGCTACATAAATCCCAAAAGGACTCACTCAGGGACAATAATTTAAGCAAATTTCACATCGCACAAGGCTGTTAGGCTGAGATGAACTTGCCAGTGAATATGGAATCTATTTCACACTGATTGTATTGGAAAGAAGAATGTAAAACATGGAAATATCTCACCATTCAGACTGTGATGTGCACAGAAAGCTTAAAGAACTTGTTTACCTCACACTTTCTCCACACAGCACAGCGCTGATATACACAGCGGGCACAGAATCATTTTACAGCCTGATTCTTTCCCAAAGGAGCCTTTACAGAGGCATCATTTCCCGAAAGCTATAATTATCCTTCTACTGCAGCAAATAATGATGAAAGAGAACAAAAAGGAGAGGAAGACAGAGTGATACTTCAACAAAGAGAAGAAATGGAGGCCTACAATGACAAACAAAGCATCCTGGAAAAAGTACCACAGCGGTTTGTGTTGTTTTATGTAAACACGTAGCTGATTAGTTCCTTTTTAACATGTGAAAATGATTAGCATGATAAACTGATAGAAATGCTGGATGGATGTGCATAACATGCTGTCACTTTCAGAAATATGGCCGGATTAGTGCACAGTAACATTGCTAATATTGCTAACAGTGGCTAACAGTAATTGACTTCAAGGTTCACAGGGCTCACGTTTTGAAAACGACTCCAACATTACGTTTTCCATGTGGAAACAATTAAATGGTCTCGCCAGCCACCAAGTCAAACCGCACCACAGCACTTTCCAACCTGCCCCAATATTATCTTCAGTCCGGGTCTGCAAACAGGAGCCTGTGGCCCCCCTATATGGAGCTTTAAACTCTTTCACTTTCATCCTACAAACTCAAGAAAGATGGCAGCCGTTAACATGAACATACATCAGATGTAAACCATAACACAGCGCTTCCAAATTACAACACAATCACACTAAATCACACTAAATACACTGTATGCTATTCTGAACACAGCTGAAACCAAAAGGACAAGTCAAGTGCATAGCACTAGCTGGGCTTCCATTCACATATTTTTATGCAAATTTGGATGCGGCATAAAAATGCTGGATAGATAGGGATAAAAATAGACATGTACGTACACTACAATGGAACCAGATGCGTATTTTAGCAAATGTGGTCATCTGGGTATTCCATACGTCCAAACAATTTGCATATGTAAAATTTGCATATTTTCTGGGCACACAATACATACTATACACTGTAGGAGTAGTAAGAATAGTATGCTAGTATCCTATTCTGAGTAAGACAGCACAAGTTAGGTTTCCATTAATGTATTTTTATGCAAATTGGGATTTTGCATAAAAATGCTGGATAGATGTGGATTAAATTTCCAAAATGTCCATTAAAATACAATTTATTCAGTAAGAGGACATGCTACAGCAGAACTACATTTAACAAATACATTCCTAGATGTGAAAAAATGAACCATATTGGCTGCTTCACTAACTAGCTTTTTCATATTGCAATGAAATGAAGATTTTGTTGAAATGCTGGCTTATTTTTAATTTTGCAGAAATAAAATGTGTTACTTGAATATAAGCATAGCATACTGTTAAAGTTGAGGTCATAAGTTTCCATACACCTTGCAGAATCTGCAAAATGTTAATTATTTTACCAAAATAAGAGTGATCATATAAATGCATGTTATGTTTTACTTAGTACTGACCTGAATAAGATATTTCACATAAAAGACGTTTACATATAGTCCACAATAGAAAATAATAGTTGACTTTATAAAAATGACCCTGTTCAAAAGTTTACATTCGTAATACTGTGTTGTTACCTGAATGATCCACAGCTGTTTTTTTGTTTTGTTTTGTTTGTTTTTTTGTTCTGTTTAGTGATAGTTGTTCATGAGTCTTTTGTTTGTTCTGAACAGTTAAACTACCCACTGTTCTTCAGAAAAATCCTTCAGGTCCCACAAATTCTTTCCAACAATGACTATGATTTTGAGATCCATCTTTTCACACTAAGGACAACTGTGGGACTCATATGCAACTATTACAGAAGGTTCAAATGCTTACTAATGCTCCAGAAGAAAAAAAGAAAACGATGCATTAAGATCCAGGGGTGTAAACTTTTGAACAGAATGAAGATGTGTACATTTTTCTTATTTTGCCTAAATATATATATTTTTTTTTTTCCATTCAGTACTGCCTTTCATAAGCTACAGAAAATACTTACATGTTTCCCAGAAGTCAAAATGAGTTAAATTTACCCAGATTTTTAAATTCAAAAAGTTTTCACCCCCCGGCTCTTAATGCATTAGGTTTCCTTCTGAAGCATCAGTGAGCGTTTGAACCTTCTGTAATAGTTGCATATGAGTACCTCAGTTGTCCTCATTGTGAAAATCTCCCATCTCATTATCATACAGTCATTGTTGGAAAGGGGTCAAATACACAAAAATGCTAAAAAAACAAAGAATTTATAGGACCTGAAGGATTTTTTTGAAGAATAGCAGGCAGTTTAACTGTTCAGGACAAACGAGGGACTCATGAACAATTATCACTAAGCAAAAAAAAAAAAAAAAAAAAAAACAGCTGTGGATCATTCAGGTAACAACACAGTATTAAAAATCAAGCGTATGAACTTTTGAACAGGGTTATTTTTATAAATTCAACAATTATTTTCTATTGTGGACTATATGTAAAAGTCTTTGATGGGAAATATTCAGGTCAGTACTAAATAAAACATAACATGCATTTGGTATGACCCCTCTTACTTTGAAATGATTAGCATTTTGCAGATTCTTCAAGGTGTATGTAAACTTTTGACCTCAACTGTATATACTGCATATCCAGGAAAGTAGCTCATCCATACTGCATACAGAAAACTAGCATACTGTACGCATTATAACTGCCAGTGTAGTAAGAATAGTATGCTATTCCAAACATAGCACAAGACTAAACTAACTGCAGGGCCACTGGCATGTTGACATTGAGTAGGGGAGTTAAACGACAGGAGGAGGTTTAGGAAAAATATACGTTCAACATGAAGGAGCGAGATCGCATGGAGGGGAAGAAATGACGAGGTGCAGCTTCAGGTTAAAATCACACACCTGGACCTCCTCACAGAGGTGTGAGCACAAGTCGCACAGCCGCTCTTTTGTGCGAAACCTCTGAATTCTGTCAATGGTGTGAGAAAACATTCACCCCGTTGAGTTACATTCTGCATGAGCCTCAGCAATAAATTTCTGTAGTGCCCTGCAATCCAGTTGTTTTCAATTTACTAGTTGTTATGAGAAGATGGTTATCGGAGAGATTAAAACAACAGCGCAGGACTGGGAAAATCGGACGTGAATCTTATCGCATCCCTATTGCGGCTTACAGAGTTTATTTCCTGGGCGGAAAATAGGATATTTATCCCATCCCATCATGCACCGCAGATTGCAACAATGCAAGACACCCTGCAAATGTGCTGGAATGGACCTCTGAAAGGGGATTTCCTGCTTTGTTATGCTGGGAATTTATGCTGAACTATTTTGCACCCAGACTTTCCCTGCTAAGGAATTTTTTTGAGAATGTCAGTGCTGAAAGTAAAAAAAAAAAAAGAGAAGTACATACACAACAACACAATGACAAAAGCCAACATGAACTATGAATGCTGACAACAGCAGATCCAAGTAATTTTAGTTTACAGGAAAATATATAGTCTGTAGCCAGTCCGACCCGCAACACAAACTTATCAATTGTCCTAAGTGCTTTTCATGGAATATAATTCTAAAATATCCCTTTTTTTGCTCATTACACAGAAGCAAGCCACAAAGAGACGTTATGATAGGAAACATATGTAAAACACCGCCACAGTTTTGGCAAGACTGCGGGCACAGTATTTAGGACTTGAATGCAAAACTACGACACCAAACTAGGATCAGGGTGCAAATACGCAAATGCTAGTTTTCCTGTTTTGCAGACACAAACAGTCAGTTTTTTCACAGTCATGAATTGTGCATGCAATTAGCCTGATGGCAAATCTTTCAGTCAAAAACAAGCTAAACAAATGTCATGGTAATTCACACTTAAATGAAAAATAAAATGAGTAATTAGGGATAGTTCACCCAAAAATAAAAATTCTGTCATTAATTACTCATGTTCCAAACCTGTAAGATCTTTGTTAATCTTCAGAACACAAATTAAGATATTTCTAACGAAATCTGAGAGTTTTCTGACCCTGAATAGACAGTAAAGCAACTGACACGTTCAAGGCGGTTCAAACGTAGTGTTATGAAGCTACAAGAATACGTTTTGTGCACAAAGAAAACTAAAACAATGCCTTCCGTGTCAGTCTTCGAAACACGACACAATTCGATGCACGAAAGTACCACAAAAGTATCTTAATTAATAACAGAATTTTCACTTTTGGACGAACTATCCCTTTGATGTTGCGCTAGTGTGCTAGTTAGCAGTTGTGTACAGCTAGCATGCTGTCAATTTTGCAGTTAGCAAGAAATTGACTTAGCCATAAATATTATTATTGATCTAACTGGTTTAAGCTGGTCCTTTGCTGGTATATGCTGGTCCTGGACCAGCAACATGACCAGCATAAACCATCAAAGGACCAGCTTAAACCAGCATCAAAACATACCTAACCAGCATTCCAGCATCAAAACATAGCTACCAGCATATGCTATTTTTTTTACCAGGGTATGTAAAAAAAAAAAAACCACTTTTTTAGGCTGCTGATCTGACAGGAAAGACATGTTTGCTTGTGAATGTATTCATTTAAACATTTTTTTAAAAGTACTACTAATTTCAGGAGTAATTAAACAAACAAACAACGTAAGATGATAATTTCAGGAGTAATTAAAATTAAAGTCTATATGATTGTCAATATAAATGCCTGAAACAGTGCCAGGAGTGTTTTGCTAGGACAGTTATTATAACAATGACCCATTTTTATACAGCTGTTGTATAGGATGACTAAATACATTAAATCTCTGCTAATGACACGGTCACCAGCCCTTTTGTTCTCACACATCTAGTTTCTCTCAGGAAAGACATTGTGGCAGATGACAAATCACCAGCATTAAGTTTAAAGGCAGGAGACGGGAAGAAACGACTGTTTAGTCTCGAACTCTTAACAGCTTGTGTGAATACACCATTTAGCTGCTGTCTTTCACAGATAAATGGCTTCCAGGTATTATTTTGGGGTGCTTTTGCACAAACAAGAAACATTGAAAGCATCTTGGTCGACTAGTTAACTTGTGTTTTTCCTCTTTTTGTGCCACCAAACCATGCCAGTAATCTCAGGGATTATGGTGTCTTCCCAGGCCGATGCTTTTTCAGAATATGACTCATTACCTCAACACTGTTTTGAACAAAAATCAGAAAAGCCTCAGGCCAAATCTTATAAAAAGAGAAGTGGGAATTTTATATTTAGTATTTACACTTCAATGCAGTGTTCCTCTTAAAACCCAACAGCAAAGCGACAGCACATTTGTAAAGAAATGTTTGTTTAAAAGAGACAAAGTCGAGCAGAAAAACCACGGCACGCGAGATAACAGCTGACCATTTCAGCCATCCCGGGACCTCGCGGAACGCAGGAGCCGGTGTGTGTATATGTAAGAAGGATTGGCGGTGGGTTTACATGGGACATGACCTAATAAAGGGGGGTAAAACTAGGTTTAAGAATGGGAGGGTATTATGTGAACATGTCTGGGCAGGTCAACCGCAGACAGGCTTGCCCTACAGACCAGCAAGAGGTTAAATTTCACTCCCACAGATTTTTGATTTGCTTCCATCATGTACAGTGGGACTAGTCAGAGTGAGTCTTTCTTGATTAACTCAACTCCTAATACACAGACGTCATGACCACAAAGACCAACTATTACTAGTAAACAGACAGTCAGGGTGGCACAAGCAATGATTTTATGATGAATAGACATCTTAAAGGTATCGATTTGCAAGAATAAGAAAATTCTGTCATCGTTTACTCACCTAACGTCTGGTCCAAACTTGTATGAGTTTCTTTGTTCTGTGGAACACAAACAACTATTTCTCAAAATATCTTTTGTGACCAACATAAGAAAGACACACAGGTTTTGAACAACGTGAGGATGAGTAATATGATCATTTTTGTGTGAAATGTCTCTTTAAAAGGTATTAGTATCAGTAGACAATACATAACCTTGAATACACAAGTGTAACATTCACTTGAAAATGCAGTCAATGGAAGCAAAATGAATGAAAAAAAATGAAAAGAAAAAACACACTGTTAGAGCTGAGCGGTGGAAAGTAAACATTGGTGCATTGTGACATTCACAGGCCATGGCAGGACTTATTATGTCAGCTTAAGTGATTTGAGTAAAGGCCTCACGGGAAACGCGTTAAGGCCTACCGAACGAATTTATCTGTTTTTCCATTAAGCTCAGTATTGAAGTAAGCATAAGGCAACAGCGGCCTCTTGTGTTCACCTCAAAACAACACGTAACGCAACGTCCTCTCGATTAAATGGAAAGTAACACCAATTTTAAAGCTTTTTACATGTGTGATCCTAAACCACAAAACCAGCTATAAGCACGGGTATATTTGTAGCAATAGCCAACAATGTATGGGTCAAAATGATCGATTTTTCTTTTAAGCCAAAAATAAGTAAATATAATGTTCCATGAAGATATTTTATACATTTCCTACCGTAAATATATCCAAACTTAATTTTTGATTAGTACATGCATTACTGAGATCTTCATGTGGACAACTTTAAAGGCAATTTTCTCAGTATTTTGATTTCTTTGCATCCAGATAGTTGTAAATAGTTGTATATCGGCCAAATATTGTCTCATCCTAACTAACCATACATCAATGGAAAGCTTATTTATACATATGCATATATCTCAGTTTTATAAAATTGACCCTTATGACTGGTTTTGTGGTTCAGGGTCACATATCAATGCGAGACAAATATCACTTCTCTTTCTACATAAAGGTGTTTCTTCAAATCACATTTCTGTTAAAAAATTTTCCATGGTTTTGTATCAACCATGTTTTTTGATTATCATTTGTATAACCACAGTTTTACTACAAATACCACTATGGTTAAACTATGGTTAGTGTAGATCAAGGTTCATTTGTCACCGTGTTTTTGTTGGTTTATAGTAAAACGATGGTTAATTTTCCATAAGGTTTTACTGTACTTTAAATGCAGAACATGCAAAAATATGTATTTTGTATTTAGAATAGACAAAATACTAGATTCATTCCAAATATATATTTTTTCTTAATCAGCTAAGCTTTGACATTGCATTACATTGTTTATATAATATTTCATAACTAATACGATAAATGACATTATAGGGAAAAAATATAAACCTGTGAGTGAAAATGTTTAAAGGGAACAAAGTTGAAGAAACACCCATAAATCCTCGCCTTAGAATTATAAGGTTCTATCTGACATTTTTTTGTCAAAACTGAGTTATTCACATAGTCTTATTCGGCTTATTTACATTATAAGATGTTGCTTTAGTAAGCCGTGTACATTTTGGGCCTTTTAAAAAAAAAAAAAAAAAAAGTTCCATGTACAGAACTCTATGGAACGCAAAAACTTATAAAAACCCAATAATTCTAAGGCGACGAAATGTACGTATAAATAACCAATTTACACTGCCTAAAATGGGCAATTATGAACAAATATCAAAATTGAGACCAGTCTGCATAATGTGTAGGCACACATTATGCACATTAAACATGCTGACAAACCTCTCTGCAGTTTCACTCCATATGATGCAGGATGGATGTCAATATTACACCACCATATTGCAAGCAGTTTTCTTTCCTTCCATTTTCTTGTGCTTTATAACTGAAAACTTTTTTCTTCATAATAAAAACGGCCTGAAACAACCATTTCAGCTTTGTGACTGTTGGCAAACTGAGTGCAATTGAGAAGCAACTTCAGGTGATAAAAATTAGTCCTAATTAACTGATGGCTAAACTTGTGAAAAAACCTAATTCTGTGGTCTAAACTGAGGTTTTTAAAAAAAAAAAAAAAAAAAAAAAAAAAAAAAAAAAAAACACTACAATTTCTACTTTAATACAAAGCTAAACAGCTGGACCAGATGCTAACCTTTTGAACAAACAGCATTTAACTTGATGCAAAAATGAAAACGATCACAGATCATGAACTGCACATTTTTATTTCAGGCACAAGAGGGAGCAATTTTGGCCTAAACGCCTTCTCGGCAGGGTCAGTGTTCAAGTGATCAAGTGATCATCACTCACAGAATAATTCACAGACAAACAGACAGAATAACACACATACACCCCAAAACCCCAACAAGGCCACTAATTCCCTTTTTAAAGTGCTCAACATGTCAAGTATTACCAGAAAATAAATCCTCCATTCTCGCAAAGCGATGCAAGTGTTCAGCGACCCCCCCCAAAAACAAAGGCACCATTTTGCAAACTTTTATATGGCTGGAAAACCTTTAAATCTCATCTGAAATAAGCAGATGAGCACACAGAGCCGTTAAACGAACACCAGAAGATGCTTCTGAATGCTAGGATTTCAATTTAGTGCAAACTAAATGCAGCTACTTTGGGTTACGAGTATGTGCATCCAAGTACACTGTAAATACTTTCAAATCTGAAAAAAAAAATAAAGAAATATTTTAAATACTGATGATAATAATAATAATAATAATAATAATAATAATAATAATAATAATAATAATAATAATAATAATAAATAAAAAGAACCCAAGAAAACCTTTGTAAACTTTCACCAGCAAACATCTTACATTAGCTTTAACACTGACTTTGTACTATTGAACATGGTCTTTCAAACATGCAATTGCACCATGCGTAACCGAAAGCGCAATAAAGTGCAGAGTAACTTTCAAAAAACATCCAAAAATGCCCCTTTCTCCCTTTTTGTGCCTATTTAGGGATAGATGTTCAGTCCTGGTACAGCAGGAAACCAGAGAAGGTGCTGTACTTCCAGCTGCTGCCATAGATGGCGCCACGGTGCAGTCGCAGCCACACTTGATCGCCCTGGAACAGCTGGAGGACGGCGTGATTGCTGGCCGTCTCGTGGTCTGGAGCTCCGTCGTTGGCATACCCGGACACCATCACCTCTTCGTTACGCATGAGGTTGATATACAGAGGCACGCTGATGGCCAGCTTAAGGATGTGGAAGATAAAGACATACGCGCCGGCAGCGGGACAGGTGAAGCGGCCGGTGGTCGTGTCGAACATGTCGCCGAGGTTTGTGTGCAGCAGGTCGAAGGCGATCGGTTGATCCAGAGTGCCGGGGGCGAAGTTTGCCGTGCGGGCGGCGGAGAAGGCTACGCGGAGTTGGGTGAGCGGGTACACGTGTACGGGCATCAGAGTGTGCGGGC
Organism: Labeo rohita; assembly: GCF_022985175.1. NCBI lineage: Eukaryota > Metazoa > Chordata > Actinopteri > Cypriniformes > Cyprinidae > Labeo > Labeo rohita. Next base: position 32,622,195 of record NC_066872.1, on the reverse strand, counting down.
CCTGGGATGTGATGGGCACTTCCATTGGCGGGATGGAGAGTGTGTCACTGATTCCTGAGTCGAGGGGATACGCACCCTCCCTGTCCGGGCTGCTCACCTGAGAGGAGTCACTCCAACCAGCTAAAGAGGTGAGGAGACAAACAAAGTTTAGGGAATATTTCACCCAAAACGACTGATGTCACATGGACTATTTTAACGATGCCCTTACTATTTTTCTGGGCCCTGAACATGTCAGTTGCATTACTGTCTATACAGGGTCAGAAAGCTCTCGGATTTCATCCAAAATATCTTAATTTGTGTTCCAAAGTTGAATGAAGGTCTTGCGGGTTTGGAACAACATGATGGTGAGTAATTAGCGACAGAATTTTCATTTTAGGGTGAACTATCCCTTTAAGGATGGCACTTTGATCTATTATGGGCCATTCTTTACATCCTAACTTGTTTTGAACCAGGAGCATTTGCTTAAAAATAAGTATTAGTATTAAATATAATTTCATAAAATGTTAATGTATGTGTATGAGTGATGGCTCATACCACTGCTCCTTTGAGTTGCTGTGCCTCCACCTCGTTTAAAGCTCTGCTGATACCCGTTTTCCTGTTATGAAGATATAAAAGCACAGAACTGATTAGCCTTTCACTTAAAGAACATAATGACAACATCCAACACAATATATATATATATTGTATATACATTACATAAAATAAAAATAAATAAAATGAGTAAATCTGACATCATAAAATCTATTATGCCCTCAACACAAAGTGAATATAAAATGTACTTTTGTTTTAAAATAAGACGCATTTGTACAAACATTAATGACTATATTTCTGTATTATAGGTCAGGTATAAATAAATCAACAGTTGCCCAGTTGTTTTGGTCATATTTAATCTCTTACCTCATATTTTTTTAGATTTCATGGGTGAATACTTTCTGGACAGCCCTCGTATATATGTGGCCCTGGACCACAAAACTAGTCATAGCACGGGTATATTTGCAGCAATAGCCAAAAATACACTGTATGGGTCAAAATGATACATTTTTCTTTTATGCCAAAATCATTAGGATGTTACATAAAGATCATGTTCCATGAAGATATTTTGTAAATTTCCTACTGTGAAAATATCAAAACTTAATTTAAGCACCGCTAAGAATTTTATTTGGACAACTTTAAAGGTGATTTTCTCAATATTTAGATTTTTTTGCACCCTCAAATTCCAGATTTCCAAAAAGTTGAGTCTCGACCAAATATTATTCCATCCATTTATTCAGCTTTCAGATGATACATAAATCTCAATTTCCAAAAATTGACCCTCATGACTTATGGTTTTTATGGACCAGGGTCACGTATGTTATGCATGTAAAGCAAGTAAAAACAAACTCACTCTGGACACATAAAGAGCAGATGCAGGGTCTCTGTGTGTGGTGTGGCTCTGGGATATGAAGCCCCCTCCTGGAGACCGCACATTCACTCTGTAGGCCTCATAACCACCTGTCAATCAGCCAAAAGACAGTTTTACGCTTACTGAGCCATGTCTTTTTGCAAACTGCAAAATGTAAAGATCAAACAGCACAGATTAATAAAATTGTGCAAAAGTGACAATACACAGTGCACTGGGTCGGTGTTATAGATGGGAAATGCACCTCTGTAATGTGATCTGAATACTACATAAATGTAAAGATGAAAGATTAAAAAAAGTGAAGGAGACAGAAAGAGGAAGGTACCTCTGTAACCACCAGGTGATCTGTATGAGTGACCCAAACCCCTGCCTGTACGCGTCATACCTCTCGCTGTACTGCGGGGGTAGCAGGACTGACCCAGACGAGACTGTGGCTGAGGGCCAGAAAACACGTGACCAGCTGCACTGACAGGACACTCCAGCTGGTACTGGCCTTCTGCAAGGACACACAAGAATAAAGACAGAATATGCCTTTCTGACTAGAATGTTATCAGTTATACCAAAAATTATCAATTAATTTCGCAGCACCATTCCAAAAAAAGAGAAACTGTCAATGAGTGTGAGGGGGTCAGGTTTTGCCTATATTTTAGGGACTAAATGTCTCCTACAATTAGAAGGATATTGAGTCTTACTCACACACTGCGAGCAACATCTAACAGTCCCAATGAGAAATCACTTTAATACAACAAAATTGCTGACATTAAACTGGGGAAGTGCTAATACTAAAATTGTGTACAATACAGAATTTATTTTTACCAATAAATCAACAATATATAAAATAAATAAAACATTTAACTAAAATCAATAGTTTTAAAAGTTAAACTACAATTTAAATACTAAATTTAAATAAGAAAAACTACGTTTTATACATATGCTTTGAAAAAAAAGTGCATGTGGATGCATGTTTTACCAATCTGTACGTCATCTTCAGGTAGGTTGAGTTCAGGTGGTGTCTGGGTGCTGGCAGTGGAGTAACTCGGGGTTTTGGCCGACGTGTAACTCAGATGCATGGACTCAGAGAATCCACTCTCATCTGACTTCATCCCTGAGCTCTCACTGATGGGCAAAGATGCCACATTAAACACCTGATGAGGAGAGGGAAGTTCAGTTCATGTGTTTTGCATTATTTAAATAAGTGGATCTGATGTTAGGGACTTTGGAAGCATAGGAGGACAAACACAGTATGCCCATTGCTCACAGAGTGAATGTTGTGGAAGGTGCTGTCTGCACTGATGGATCTGTGACTGGGTGGAGTGGAAAATGTCTGTGCCGACACAGTGGTTGATACTCCATTGCATAACGTCTGCTTCCCTGCCTGAAACACACATACACACAGTCAACGTCAATCCCAAACACATGGTTTTAAAACTCAAAGTTATTTGTGGCACCATATGCCATCTCCAGTAATTTCAATTTCCACTTGTAAAAGCGCATCACCAAAAACTTCCTTGATTAAGATTATAAACACTTTTTAAAAAATTCTGGACAATATAGATCATTTATATCAAATTTAGAACATAGAAATGAGCATATTAATTGAATATCAAAAACACACCAAAAAAGGGAACATGCATAGAATAGAAACCTTTTCAAAAGAAAGAAAAAAAAAAAAAAAAAAAAAAAAAACGGATCTTAACCTTAAATGTTAAATTAAAAAAAAAATAATAATAATTAAAAGCACATGAATATTCAATTCAATTTAAATCCTAAAATCCTCAATGAATACATGTAAATTACAAAAAGTGCATGAAACATTTCTAGTTCATTATTAGTCCATCTATTCCATACCTGTACAGTGCTCTGGTTTTCTAATGGGACTGAGGTGGAGGATCCCCTGCGGTACAGCGGTGGAGAGGTAAAGCCCTCACCTTGTTTCTACAAACACAAGTTAACATTACAATATATTTAAAATTACAAGCATACACGAAAGCTGCCATATGGTAGCATACATTCAATAACTGTACAAATCAAAAAAGAAAAAAGAAAACAACTTACATGTGGCTTGTCTTCATGATGCAGATCAAGGTCCGAGCTGTTTATAGAGCGGTCTCCATTCGACAGACAGCCTTTAGCCTCTCCAGAAAGCAGGATTCGTAGTGGTGTGCTCTACCGTTACAAACAAACATCATATTAGACAATCACAGGGAAGAGTTACCACATTTTTGTTTTTCACAAAATGAGCTCTCATAAAGCTCTCATACATACTCACCCGCTGGGATTGAGGCAGAATATCTGATGGGCTTTTTGTTAATTCCCTCTGTGCTACAAGTTAAAAGAAACAGACTGTCAATAGCAGTTTAAATGAATGTACTTATCCTCAGACCATCCAAAATGTAGATTCATGGGAACAGATATTGGGGAAAAAAAATAATAATAATAAAAAAAAAATAATAATAATAATAATAATAATAATTATTATTATTATTATTATTATTATTATTATAACAGTACTTGCTCACCAATGGATCCTCTGCAGTGAATGGGTGCCGTCAAAGTCCAAACCACTCTTTGCTTCACAAGATATTGAGTAGTATATTTTTATTTAATGTCAGAATCTTAGCCTATTTTCATGGCAAAAACAACTAAAAAAAAAAAAAATTACAAGTATAGCAAATACAATAAAAACCAGCAAACAAACAATTTATACTACACAAGATTTTTCTTCCATTAAC
>NC_066872.1:32448064-32608064 GCF_022985175.1 Labeo rohita | reverse complement strand
TTGACAGAAGTATGTGTGCGTCAATGTAATTTGTACAATCCAAGACAGCCAAGGCTATCGTATTAAACAATAAAATGATAAAGAAGCCAGACAGGACAGACCTATCCACCTTATTTTTGCCTTAAAACCGGGCGCGACTATTTGTAAGTTGTATGGGTCAGGCTTCCGGTCTCGTTCGCGTCCAGCTAGTTGTACAAAACAACTCCTTTTGCTGCTTGATAATGCAAATTTATGCGTCTTACTATGTTATTTTTATGTATTGTCTTAATTGTGAACACACTGGTTTTGTAGTGCAAACAGTTTTACCGTTTACCGCGCGTTGTTGTTATTCTAGTCATTTCCGGAAGTCTCACCCACAGGCTTACTTTCGCGTTAACAAATGTGACCCTGGACCACAAAACCAGTCATGAGTGTCACTTTTTCGAAATTGCGATTTATGCATCATCTGAAAGCTGAATAAATACATTTTTCATTGATGTATGGTTTGTTAGGAGAGAACAAAATTTGGCGCAGATACAACTATTTGAATATCTGGAATCTGAGGGTGGAAAAAAAAAAAAAGATTGAAAAAAATCGCTTTTAAAGTTGTCCAAATGAAGTTCTTGGCAATGCATATTACTAATCAAAAATTACGTTTTGATACATTTACGGTAGGAAATTTACAAAATATTTTCACGGAACATGACCCTTGGTTAATATCCTAATGATTTTCGGCATAAAAGAAAAATTGATAATTTTGACCCATACATTGTGTTTTTGGCTATTGCTACAAATATACTTGTGCTACTTAAGACTGGTTTTGTGGTCCAGGGTCACAAATAAGGTGGACTGGAACAAAGGGAAAATCTCGGGATATATAGCATGAATACCTCTTATACGTGAAAGCTTATTACAGACAAGTCATTTATAATGAAAATGTGACGTTACAAGGTGACATTGCTTTAGCCTTTCAGTATTTTCCCTGGAGAAGGCAAAAGAAACATAAAACATCAAACCAGAAACGACCAGACGATGTGCTCAATTCTTTCACGACAGTAAAAAATAAGTAGTATCTGTCGTTGCGAAAACACTGTATTTACAAAAGGCAGAAAAGGAGAGAGAAAGGAGGTATATGAACACATAAGCTGACTGAATAAATAGCAAAAATGTTGGGCTTTTTGGCTTCGAATGAGACAATATTGAAAATATCCAATTCTTAAAAATAGAAGACAATTAAATCCCTGTAAGAATTAAACAACACCGACATCTCAAGATGTCACGTTGTAGTCAAAGTCTGATTCATTTTTGTTCTTTTCTTGAATTTATCTACAAAAATATATTGGGACTGTCTCAAAATGTGCCCAAATTATTATTAAATTAGGTTGCAACATGGTTGCAAAACAAAATAAGAAAATAAAAATCTTAAAAGGCCATGCAAAATTCATGCAGATTTTCATCAATAGCTTTCTTAGCGTTCATGCTCTTTTCCAAAAACGTCAAATCTACACTTTTGGATATTTACATTAGTACACTTAATATTGAATACAAGAGTGTTGATAGCCAGGCATTATTTTTGGTTGGCCATGCCCAGTTTACCTCAGCACCAGAGAAATGCTGTCTGGGAAAATGTTTGCGGTAAAACACTATGAGTCGAGTTGAGTTTGTTGCCTATTAGAGGCTAAATACAGACAACCTCCAATGAAACCAGAGTTTAAAGTGACAGTTCACCTTAAAATGAAAAATCTGTCATCATTTACTCACCTTCACAACATCCTGCTTCACTTTTCTTACATTAAACACAAAAATGTGAATTTTAAAAGTGAAAGGGAAAAGTGAAAGGGAAAATGCAGTCAAGCACCATAAATGTTTCTTAAATGCCGTCCATATGACATAAACTTTAGTTTATCGCTATCATATGGCTATAAAAGACTTGGAATGTAGCACACAGCTCGATTTTTAAAATACTTTTAGGGTGCTTTAGTCCCCATTCGCTTTCATTATTTTGAATGATACAGACAGATGTCAAAAACTCACTTTTTGTGTTCCACAAAAAGAAGAAAGAAACTGAAAGAGGTTCGGAACAGAATGTGGGTGAATGGTGAGTCATTTATACAAAAAAAAACACATTTTTAGGTGACCTGTCGCTTTAAATACAAACTGAGTGGAAAAATCAGAGCAGACCTTAAAAATAAAGACAGAGACAGAAAAAAATAAATATATAAAAGGCAAAGATCTTCCCTAATTATTGCTATATCCCAGCAAAATGGTGGAACGTCATCTTCGCTGAGCTAGGATTTATCAAATGCTGTTTGTTGTATACTAAATACTGTATACTAAGTGCAGAGAGACCGTCACCCCAGAGGAAGGGCACAATGGTGGTCACTGTCCAAGTCTATTCCCTACATTTCTATGCATGATGTATGTAGATCCAGCATTCTGTGTTTGAGCGGGATAGCAAAAAAGCAAACTCATTTTCTCTCATTATAAATGAATAGCGTGGTACCAGGCTCTAGAAAACAAGGACGCCGGTTCAGTAGGTTGATTTGACTGCGAAGGAAATGAAAGGGACACATTCTCAACAAGGAAGAAAGAAACAGGAAAAGACGAACAAGGATCCAGCTGCTCTTGAATCGAAGGCAATCTGAGAGAACGTCTTTGAGAGCGTCTGAGGGGACTCTCGAAGGCTTCCTAAGAATGCCAAGTCAGTACCCTGGGAATGTGGCATCACCACTCCTCGTCCACTTCCTGCTCCATTTTTATTTGGGAAGAGGAGTGCGGTTGAATGGACGAGAGAATTTCTTGACTGCTCTGCACTTCTTCTTTCTCAAGGTCGCCGTCTTCCTCTTCTTCCTCCTCTTCCTCTTCTTCTTCTTCCTCATGCTCTTGCTCTTGTTTCTTCTGGCAGCAGGGTTTGTAGAGATGAGGGTCGATCAGAACCTCCCCAAAGCGACCTTTGTAGATGATCCCGCAACATACCCGCTGCCTAGAGAGTAAAATAAGTGTAAATAAAAGGCCAAACTCATATATCAAAGCTGGTTCTGCAAAATAAATACCTTTTCCAGTACGTCAGGTCCAAGAAGGAAAAGACTGGAGAGCGGGCGGAGCCAGGAGTCAACTCAGAGTCAGAGCCTTCATCTGATTGGTTACTGTAGCTGGGCGACTGGGCGGGGCTGGCGCTGGAGGTGGTGCTGTGAGCGTCTGAATCTGTTAACGAAGACATTTTGGCAAAATCATTATGTGAAAGATTATTGTTAAGAATGTGTTAAGAAGTATATGCTGTTGTTTTTGTAATTGAAATGTGTGACTATGTACTCACTGTGTCTCTTCAGTTCCTTCTGAACTCTGCTGAGCTGGTTCGGTCTGATCCGTCTGGACAGGGATTTGACTTTCTTTGACTTCACTGTAGTTTTCAGACTGGGTCCCCCTCTGGCATCAACCACCTGATAACAATTAATGACAGTAACAATCCTCAGACTGTGACGGAAAATTATATTATACTATATTATATTATATTATATTATACATACAAGCAATCTTATATATACTAATTTATATTATATTATATTGGTCAGATTTATAATAATTTTTTCATATTTGATGCAGTTTTCATCATTTATTCTGTTATTTTATTTTATTACTATGAAGCTGCTTTGAAAGTATGTGCTTTATATATAAATAAAGATGGCTTTAATATAATATAATATAATATAATATAATAGGTCAGGTTTAAAATATTTATTTATTTTCATATAAATACAATTTCTAAAACACAAATTCATATAAATGTATTTGTTTTGTTATAACCAATATTATATTATATTATATTATATTATATTATATTATATTATATTATATTATATTATGGCCAGATTTATAATTATATGTGTCATATTTAAAGCTGCTTTGAAACAATGCGATTTATATAAATATTATATTATATTATATTATATTATATTATATTATATTATATTATATTATATTATATTATATTATATTATATTATGGCCAGATTTATAATTATTTTTGTCATATTTGAATGTTCTTTAAAACATGTGCTTTATGTAAATATTATATTTTATTGGTCAGATTTATAATTATATTTGTCATATTTAAAGCTGCTCTGAAACAATGCGATTTATATAAATATTTTATTATATTATATATTATATTATATTATATTATATTATATTTATTTTGGCCAGATTTATAATTATTTTTGTCATATTTGAATGTTCTTTAAAACATGTGCTTTATATAAATATTATATTTTATTGGTCAGATTTATGATTATTTTTGTCATATTTAAAGCTGCTTTGAAACATGTGCTTTATATAAATATATTATATTATTATATTATATTATATTATATTATATCTTGGCCAGATTTATAATTATTTTTGTCATATTTGAATGTGCTTTAAAACATGTGCTTTATGTAAATATTATATTATATTGGTCAGATTTATAATTATATTTGTCATATGTAATATTATATTATATTATATTATATTATATTATATTATATTATAGGTCAGGTTTTTAAAAAAAAAACTCTTAGTTATTTTCATATAAATACAACGCCTGAAACACAAATTAATATAAATGTATTTGTTTTGTTTATAACTATACATTTAATATAAAATAAAATTCTGAAAAATATTATATTATATTATATTATATTATAGGGTCAGTTTATAATTATTTCACTTATGTATTGTCATATTAAAATTATATTAGTTAAAAAACAAAACAAAGAAATCTATCTATTTATAAATAATCAGTGGGCCCAACCATGATTACACTGTTTTTCATTTCATATGAACTGCATTAGCTTCCATTGGTAATCATTAGAATCTTACTAAATTGAATAAGAAAGTAGTGACTACTACCATGCAATACTACGTTGCAAATTATTATTAATACTATTGCATCTGTCCAAATATACATTTGTGCATGTATGAAATTGTTTAAATATGTGTTATTCTGAGGATGTGGGCTTCCCCAGCTGATTCTCAGTTCCTCCAAAGGTTTCCTCCTCATCTACTTTAACATCTTAGGGAGTTGCCACTGTAGCTACAGTTTACTTGTTCACTATGGTGGTTTGTGCGTAAGGCTGCTTTAGAACAATGTGTATTGAACATTGAATTGAAAAGACTTCAGTGTGATAAATAACAAGCTGTGAGAGTGTGGCTCTTAGTTGAAGCTTGGAAAATGCTGAAATTAAACTTACATGATTCCAGTTCTTTTTGGAACCGACGGGAAGCTTCTTCCAGCGTTTCACCAGCAGGACGCAAGCGTTGCAGATTTCACCAGAGCGAGTCTCGCCTAAACTGTAGAAGTATCCCGTTGTAATAGAAGAACGCATATGGAAATCATTGACGTTCTCACATTACAAACAAACATTATTCGAAAAGAAAAGGTCTGAAACGCTTGACTAGAGATACAGCATACAAATCCTGTACTCAAAGTAATTAAACGAGGCAGATGTTAATATCATGTTATTACAGAGGAACCACAAGCACATAATAGATACCCAACTCACCCAAAGCAGCTCTGAAAATCTCTCTCATAGCGCTTGCTGTCAGTGAAACGAGAGCTGGAGGATTTTGCCCTGCAGATGCAGCATCCATCAAGGCTGCGGTACATCTTCGGCTTATGAAAGCCAAACATCTGTAATACATGGATGGGAATTAAAACAACTTTCTTTTTGTTCCCACAGCAGAAAACTGATTTGCTACAAAAATGTAACAAGTACAAACACAGTTACAAACAACTAAAGTTACTGTTATGCATTTACATATAACACTTTATAAGGTGTCATTTGTTAACAATAGTAAATGTATTAACTAACATGAACGAGCAATGAACAATACATTTATTACACAATCTTTGTTAATGTTAGTTAATAAAAACACAGTCGTTCATTGTGTTGTTCATGTTAGTTCACAATGCATTAACTAATGTTAACAAACACAACTTTGTTTGTTTTAATAATGCATTAGTAAATGTTGTAGTTACTAATTAACTAAGACTAATACATGCTGTAGAAGTATTGTTCATTCTTATCTCCTGTTAACTAACGTAGTTAACTAATGTGAACTAATGAACCTTAAAGTGTTACCTAACAGTTATTAATGTTTTGAACTGTTTTGCAGCTCAGTATTTTTGTGGAAACTTATTAATCAAAGAAACCTGGGGGGGGGCATTTATTTATAACAGCATTTATTTGAAATGCAAATCATTTGTAACATTATAAATGTCAATTTTAATCAGTTTAATGTGTCTTTATTGTTATGTATTATTATTATTTGTTTTTATCTTACCCTAAACTTTTGAACGGTGCTGTATCACAGTTTCCACCAATTTTTTGACCAGTATTGTATATGTAATAAAACATTTACTAATTATTGGTCAAGTCATGGAAATAATGGTAAAAATTGCATTAATAAAAATATTTATTATGACTACTTATCTCTTTTTCTCTTTTGTAGAATATTCTATATGTAATATAAATTAATAGTTATATACAGTATGCAATATTTATTAATGAATACTTTTATTAACACTATAAATTTACATACGCTGCCATTCAAAAGTTTGGAATCAGTAAGATTTTTAAGGTTTTTTTAAGAAGTATTTTCTGCTCATCAAGGCTGTGTTTATTTAATTAAAAATCCAGAAAGAAATTGTAATATTATGAAATATTATTACAATTTAAAATAGCGGTTTTCTATTTTAATATACTTTAAAATAGAATTAATTCCTGTGATGCAAAGCTGAATTTTCAGCATTATTACTCCAGTCTTCAGTGCTTCAGAAATCATTCTAATATGCTGATTTATTATCAACGTTGGAAACAGTTGTGCTCCTTACTATTTTTTTGGAACCTGTGATACGTTTCAATGAATAAAACGTTAAAAAGAACAGCTTTTATTTAAAATAGAAACACACACCACAGTTTGGGGTCAGTCATTTTTTTCTTCCTTTCTTTGTTCGAAAGAAATGAATACTTTTATTCAGCAAGCATGTGTTAAACTGATAAAAAAGTGATAGTAAAGTCACATATATTATTAGAAATTATTTCTATTTTGAATAAATACTTTTTAATTCATCAAGAAATCCTGGAAAAACTATCACAGGTTCCAAAAAATGATGAAGCAGCACGACTGTTTCCAACATTATAATTAATCAGCATATCAGAATGACTTCTGAAAGATCATGCGACACTAAAGACTGGAGTAATGATGCTGAAAAATCAGCTTTGCATCACAGAAATAAATTAAATTGTAAAGTATATTAAAATACAAACCCACTATTTTAAATTGCAATAATATTGCACAATATCACTATTTTTTCTGTATTTTTTTAATCAAATAAATGGAACTTTGATGAGCGTGAGACTTTTTTTAAAAACATTAATCTTACCGATCCCAAACTTTTGTGTCAAAAGTGTCAATAAATATTACATATATTATATAACTATTACTTTATATTGCATATAGAATATTCTATGAGAGAGAGAGAGATGAAATATGGGTTATCAGTCATCATCGCGTCAGTGGTATTAGAGCTTAATGCACCGAGCGCTCGGTCTTATATAACCTCGGTGCTGATAGAGCCGGACACCGGTGGCTTCTCACATCGACACTGATCGGTGACAGCAACGGAGCCCTCGCGAAGCATCAAATTCATGTTATAACTGGGTCATTACAGAAGAGGCCCCTCTCCAATGTCTATATAAAGCGTTTGCATTTTCATTTTTAATTACATACATGCATATTAATATTTAACAACATGTCTAAAATTATGCACTGCACAAAGTGCGAGAGTTGAACTGGCGCTTGTATATTCTGCCTCTGACGCAATTCAAACATGGCAACGCGTTTGAGAGGAGGGGCAGAAAATGGGGGCAAGAAAGTAACGCGACGCCGTTACAGTCAGAAACCGCAACAAAAAGTGGCACCAACACATCTAAATGTCATCTAAAGTCAACCAGATGCCATAATACAGACACTGTTAATATTTCGCAATGTTTAAATGCACAGTCCTCCGCGCACTGCAGTGAAATGGTGCGTGTGTCCCGCCGTATTCACCGCCCACTAGCTCGCACGGAAGCATGGCACGCCACACGGCATCTTTAAACAGACACATTCAGCATGTTTTCCCCGCAGTTTCAGTGAAAACGACGATTTCTCGGTGCGAGGGGCCAATTCGCATCCTTTCTTTTGAAGCCATTGGTGCTCAATGAATAAACCCGGTTGAATTTAATCGAACTGCCCGTCCGCCGCTCTTTGTTTTCCCCGCGACTCTGCGTCAGGGAGGCTCGTGCGACTCCATGCTTTGCGCTCGATACTGTAAACACATGCTGTCCGTGCAACAACTTCGCTCAGGAGCGCTGAGCTTAACAAAACACGCATTTGCGTGTTCATTTTCTTAACGGGACAACATAACACACTTTGAAACAATCTAGCTGAATGCAAAAATAAAATATCGATTTTATTAGCTCCACGTTTAAATGCGTCAGTGACACCGCCTCCGTCGCGCACGGAATGAATCTTTAACAGCAGCACCGCTTTTAATCGTTACACAAACGTTGAACTTCAACTCTGCGAAGCAGAAGTTTGTTAACATTGATGAGCTTGTGAAAATGCGGGTTTGTTTTGAAGCACACCCACCAACAGCAGAGTAACAGAGACCACACGCAGTCACACGGACGGATACTTCTCAAGTTCAAAACGAGTAGAAAGCGCAAAACTTGTTTTTTAAAAGCACGTGTGTGCATTAAACCATACCTATATTTTAAAATGCATGCTTGCTAATATAGTTTAACCAGGTAGTTTGTATTTTCAACCAGTATGCGAATGCAAAGTTGATTAATTGAACACGCATTACTGACAATTTCTGTCAAAACACGTATTTCTGTTTATGTCAAGTGTAACTGAATTGATTTTGCATTCACATGAATCAATTATGTTAACAGCGATCATCAGGAAAGGATGCGAGCGCCCTAAAATGTGATGCGCGCTGTAACGTTACGGACAGTAGCAACCTCCTCAAGTGTAAACATTCAGCTTACACGCTTTTACAATGAAGCAAAATGTAAAACAATATCAGCAAGGCTCAAAAGTGACCTTACCGCTACATTTCTAGTGAACGCGACAGCTTTCACCCTGTCACACAACTTCTTTAACGGCGAATGTAACATCTGCCGCGCGTAGATAAACAACTAAGTTACTTTTAAGAAAAAACCTTTTTTCTTACCTCGACTTGGAGCAGTTAAAGTCAAAAGCACACGGTGAAATCCAAGAGTTACAGGCGTTACTCATTTAACAATGCGCCACTCGTTACTGTCTCACTTTCTGTCTGAGTGTAGTAAAATGTTTACGCATGCGCCGAGCTCCATCCACCATTTTCTGAATTTCTTCAATCAACCTCATTTGCATACGCGGCTGACGTTTGACTGCGTCTGCATTCTATTGCCCATATAAGGAAGAGAAAATTACGCGGGAAACGTGGGCGGGGCCGGTTGCTAGGGCAGCAGCCAGTGCACTGCGATCCCGGTGGGCGGAGTTACGCGCTACTACTACGAGGACAGCAGATGTCGGAACAAACGCAGCACATCCTTCTCGCTCGTGTCCGTCAGCCATGAGCACATGTCGGTAGCTCGGTCTTCGGTACTTCAGCACGAAAATAGTTCGGGAGAGCTGTTTTTGGGCTCTCTGTAAAAAAGGGTGAACGCGCTAAACGACATTAGACCTTATGATGTAACATTTTTAACCAAAATGTATATCGGTTTTGAGACAAAAAGCGTTTAATTACCTTAAAATAAAAAAAAATCATATTTATAAAGAAAATTGGGAAGTGTAAATTTTGTTTAGTTTGTAGCTCCGTGTTTTTTTTTTGTTTGTTTGTTTTTTGGAATTTGGAACTTTGATGTAATATTCCAAATTAGTTTTGAAACTTACACGTGTACTGTGTAATTTAGTGTCAAGTAAGTAGGTTATTAGTGTTTTTGTTTCACCACTATATTGAATGGGTTATAATACTAATAGAAAACATGGACATTTTACATTTTGTGCATGAATTTATTAGCCTAATCAAGCCTAATCAGGTTTATTTGACCTTTACATTTAAATTATAGTTTTTTGTCTGAAATAACTGTTATGCAATCACCACCCCTAATTTCATTTTGTATTTGTTATAATTATGTATAAACATGGTCAAGATATACACTACCAGTCAAAAGGTTTTTCAAGTCTCTACTGTATTTATTTGATACAGCAAATGCAAACTAGTTTTCTGTTTGAACATATTTTAAAATGTAATTTATTCCTGTGATCAAAGCTACATTTTCAGCATCATTAGTCTTCACTGTGGCATGATTTTCAGAAATCATTCTAATATGCTGATTTGCTGTTAAAAAAAAAAAAGATATTTATTATTATTATCAATATTTAAAACAAGATCAGCATTTATATGAAATAAAAAGCTTTTGTAACATTATACACTATACCATTTAAAAGCTTGGAGTCAGTATTTATTTATTAATTTAAAGAAATTATAGAAATTAATACTTTTATTTAGCACGGATGCTTTAAATTAATCAAAAGTGATGATAAAGATATTTATGTTACAAAAGATTTCTATTTCAGATAAATGCTGTTCTTCTGAACTTTCTATTCAAAGAAACCTGAACAAAAATTACTCAGCTGTTTTCAACATAAAAATAAATGTTTTTTTGAGCAGCAAATCAGAATATTAAAATGATTTCTGAAGGATCATGTGACTGGAGTAATGATGCAAAACATTCAGCTTTGAAATTACAGGAATAAATTATATTTCAAAATATATTCAAATAGAAAACAGTTTTTTTAAATAGTAAAAATATTTCAGAATTTTACAATTTTTGCTGTACTTTGGATCAAATAAATGCAGGCTTGGTCAGCAGAAGAGTTTTTTTTAAAAAAACAAAAAAACAATTTGACTGGTAGTGTAGGTAACACTTAAACTTTTCAAAACAGCGAATTAAATGGGAAGAAATGCAGCAATTTAACATTTACAGATCAAATTTTAACACAGACATGTAATGTTTTTTTTTTTTTTTTAGTTTTTTTGCCCTGTAAATACTTTCTATTTGCAGCATCCTACTATCATCTCAGGAGCTTGGTGCAAAATCTCTCACTGGGATCGTACATTTTCAAAAGGTACTAATATGTACCATTTAGGTACTAATAAGTAGTCTCTGGGTATTTCAAAGGTAGTAATATGTACCCTTTATGTGTAAATAAGGTACTGCCCCAGTGGCGGCTTTTGTACCTTTTTTTATGAATGAACAAACAAGCTCATATGTAACTGGTTAAACTGTTGCAACTGCGAAATCTCAGGTTTCTACTATAAAAACACTTACTTGATGCCGATGAGACAGTGCAGAGCATTCGTTTCCCAGATGCCATCAGCATGCCCCTAAACTAAAAATAATATTCCATGAAGAATGACTCTTCATAGAGGAATGTTCTCTAGGACCCGTGCGCTGTCCTGGAATACCGTTCATGCCTACCCCTTGTTGAAATAACGTCCCGTCTGCACACACCATTCACAAGATAACAAAAAATTCAGAGTGGACACTAATATGAATGAACGGAGCAATTTTAATGAGTTGCTTCACGAATATAAACATGATAGAGAAACCCATTTTAGACAAAGAGCTTTTTATAACATGATGATGTTGAGAAGCTTTCATACAGGGAAAAACCAGATGGAATGAGAAAATCTAGAAGAGGAACGAATTCATTTACAGCAAAAGTACTTCTCCAAGATCTAAAACATGTGGCATGCATCAGCACCGCAAACAAAAGGACAGTTCCTGCGGCTTCCTCATCCCTCCAATGAGAGGATTCTCTGGGATTTCAGCAACTTTAGGGGCCTAAAATGAGGTTCACACAAGATGGACATTTCATACTATATAAAGACTGAAAGTAGATTACCTAAAATAAATAAATGATACAGTGTCAGCTGCGTAAGTCACCCAAAGATTAAGTTAATCCAAAATCAACCAGTGTCACGAAAGCATCATTTGAAAATAAATACGTACAAATGATCCGAGTCATTATAAAAAAAGAAGGAAATAAAATACACAGGTTGACGTGCTAACACAGCTGAGAGTCTAAAAACCAAAACTAAGTAACATTAAGTGATTCAAAGCTGTTATTCATCCCGTCTTCTCTTGTAAATACTACTTTTCTCTCCGAAGGGATTCAGGAGTAAAACCGATGCATCAAAGAATAGAGGATCATTTAAAGACAATACTTCTTAATTTCTAAGCAAGGTGCAAGAACTGCAGTAATCAAACATGGATTTACAAAGTAATTGCTGCATTTAAACCTTCAGTTAGTGGTAAATACTAGGGTTTTTACTTTATATTTATATAAAGCACCCTACAAGTAACGGTAATATTTGAGAGATTTTAACTGTGAATGTAAGTTTAAAAGCACAAACGATCTGAAAGAAGCTTGTTATTGCTTTACGATGATTTCCAGTGTTTTCTTAAAAATAAAAAATTCAAACATGATACTGAAGTATCTAATGAAGTTAATACTCATTGGCAAAATAAACACATCTTCCCAAATGTTAATCTGATAAACCAGCCACACACACACATTACTATCACACATATAAACACATCTTGTAACATACAGCGATTCACATCTTGTTGGAATGTCCTGTTTCTCTGAAAATTCATTTGACAGGCTTTTAACCACTCTTAAAGGGACAGTTCACCAAAAAATATTGATGATAATGTCATTAATTAGTCACCCTCATGTCCTTCCAAACCTGTATGAGTGTCTTTCTTATGTTGAACATAAAAGAAGATATTTTGAAGACTGCTGATAGTCAAACTTCTTTCAAATTTCTTTCCCTACTACGGAAGTCAATGGGGACTAACAACTGTTCAGTTCTTCAAAGTATCTTCTTTGAATAAAGAAACCCAAACAGGTTTGGAACGACATGAGGGTGAGTAAATGATAACAAAATGTTTATTTTTTGGTGAACTACTCCTAAGTTTGGACTATCCAATATGAAGAATCTGGTTTGAACACCCAGACATCGATTTACAGATAAAATTCAAGTCATTATAACCACTTGATTCGAATTCGAATTCCTCAAGTATAATCAATTTGCCTGTCAAATGATGTTGAACATATCTGTAAAGACTAAGGCTCCTCTGTATCTTTGCAAAAAACAGCTCCTACAGTGCTTCTAAAGACTGCACATGATCTGAAGCAGAAGCGCTAGCGAATTCGACTCGCAGACAGACGTGCGTGGAAATGACCACAGGTTTAAAAGGAAAATCCACAGGAAAAAACATAGTCCTCTCAAGAAAGCCATCGACGCTTTCTGTTAGATAGAGGACAACTCCAAATACTGCTACAAAACACATTTCCGAGTTCATTTCTTTGGGGGTCGTGTTGAGAGATGCTTCGATAAGTCGTCAGTCCTTCCCTGGTCAAGGCAGAGTCACTTGTAGAGCCGCTTTGGCCCTGAGGGTGGCAGCAGTTTGAATTTGACCTCAGCATGTGGAGTTAGAGCTCAACGCTTTTAGTTAGAGAGCTCTCCAGTGTGATGGGGAAGTCATGGAGGGTTTCCAAAACTGCGACGAGAGAACTGACGGTGAGTTTGTCTCGCAGTAATGCATTCTCCTCATACATGCGTGTGACGACGGGGCTTTCGGCCAGTAGAGGGAGCCACTGCGGCAACAGTCGGTCTCTGTGAGAATGGGATACACA
This sequence comes from Labeo rohita, assembly GCF_022985175.1. NCBI lineage: Eukaryota > Metazoa > Chordata > Actinopteri > Cypriniformes > Cyprinidae > Labeo > Labeo rohita. The sequence goes on along the minus strand of NC_066872.1, from coordinate 32,594,301 downwards.
TGCAGGAGACTAAGTACATTTTGTTCATTAAAAAACAAATTTAGCTTGGTTTTAAGCAGCGTGTGTGTCCTCACCTCGCCCCGAGGCAAACTAGGAGCTGGAACTTGCCATCCTTGCCAATGTTTCGTGGCATGTTGTTAATGGCATTGACGTATCGACAGAAAGATTCACAATTCAGACCTAGAGGCTCTGGTGCTTCTTGCAGGTCTCCAATCTGATCTGCATTCTCCATAAACGCTACTGCTTTCTCTGTACAACACACACAGATATAGGAACCTCCATCATAAACTTAATTTTTCCAGTTTAATGGCGTTAAAAATATTTAACGCAGGGGTGGGGCTAGGGTTGGCCACCCCACTCACAACTGCTGCTTTAGTCTCTTTATTTTCTTGACAAGAAGTGCGTTTATTTAGTCGCAGAGTGTCTTTACGACCACATCAAATGGGAGACTTTTCAGACACGCACTCTAACTTCATTTCAGCACCAGGCGCTAGTTAAACGAGCACGGGAAAGGTACAGGTGATGAGGGAGCCTCAGTAGAACAACAGTGAACTGCGGTCAGATGAGATGTTGTCAGCCCATATGTCAGTAAAAACGAATTTACTTGTCCTGTCAGGTTATATACTGTGCTCATAGCATGAGCGCTTCAATTGCACGCACAAATGTGGCAGTGTGCCCTGTAGCCTGTATCATTTTATTATAAAGCGGGAATGAAACTAGGAGCATGCGTGTCAGATCCGTGTCACGTTCAGCAGTGGTAGCTCTTAAAGTAATAGCAGCAAAATAAGCTAATAACCTAGCTGCTGTGATGTCTGTTAATCAATGAACAAAAGAAAAATTAGGAAATTAAGAACTTTTGCAGCTTTAAGAATTCATCTATATTTAATTAGTATTTAGTGTGATAACTTTATTCAATTTCTGTATATTTCTGACTTGCTGAAGGGAAAGAGTAAATAATGGGTTTATGTGAAGTTTACTGTTGCCTTCAGTCATAAAAAAATATTTTACAAATATTAAAAATATACTGACTTTATGTTGTTTCTACATTTGAAGATTGAATGTGAAATGATCGCAGTATAAAAGTATATTTAAAACTTTAATGTTAGGTGGGATTAATCACAAATAATTTCAGAAAACAAATGTGCAGCACACAGCAGTAATTATATAAGTTCTTTAAAAAATATTTTTTTCAAGCAGCATAACAATGACAATAAAAATTGTTTTGTATCATACAAAAACAATACTAAATGCTTAATTGTGTCCATTTTTAAGTACTGTTGGAGGACAAACGTGTAAATTAATTGTTACAGTAATAGTTTACTTCAAAGGTCTTTAAATTATAAGAAGTTATAAAGTTATACATTAAACATTATGGTTTAAGCCCTGCCAATACATGAATAAATAAAAGAAATTAAATTGTTACATTGATAGTAAAGACTTATATTGTTAGGAAAGATTTAAATGCCGCTCTTTTGGAATCCTAAACAACAAAAAACAAAACAGTTTCCAAAAAAATGTTAAGCAGCACAACTGTTTTCATCACTGAGGATAATTCAGCATAAAGAATGATTTCCGAAGGATCATGTGACACTGGAGTAATAATACGGAAAATTCAGCTTTGCACCACAGGAATAAATTCTATTTTAAAGTATATTAAAATAGAACACCACTATTTTAAACTGCAATAATATTTCACAATATAACTATTTTTATCTTTCAGTTTTCTGTATTTTTGATCAATTGCTGCCTTAATGAGCATAAGAAATTTCTAATCCCAATTTTTTTAAATGCCTGTGTGGACGTGTATATAGGAAGTTCATTTGCAAAACACTTTTTTGTGTGTGTGTGTTTTTCTCTTTTACTCTCACAGGGAAACATTTAATAAGCTACGCTTACCATAGAAATCCCATACAAAGACATTTTTCTGAAAGATTCGAGCTGAGCGGAATCCATGCTGAAAAAACTGCTCCAGTGCCCACACAAGACCACCTTCTCCACACAGTAGGACTGTAAGACTGCCCCTCTGAAAGCACAGGCAAACCTTTAGATTAAAAATAGTTACAAAAACGACATAAAGTGACTATTCTTAAGGTGTACGTGTCATACCTCTTTTTCTGGTTTGTGGTAATGCTTTATAATATTGTTAACTGCTTCACCGATGGATTCCTGTATCTGTACAGTTGTTGGTTCTGAAGAAAAAAAGTGTTGCATTTAAAACAATTATTATTAAGATTTACTTATTTGTAATATTATAAAAATATCTAAATAAATCAGTATCTAAATAAAACCTGATTTATATACAAGAAGAGGGTCCCTTCATGGAGGCTCACATTACTGTTTACTTTATTTACTTCAAAAATAAACTAATTGTTGCTGACTACTAATAGAGCATTTCTACAATGTCACAATGCCACATTCTAACCACTAGGTGTCAGTATAAGTCCAAGATGACCGTCGGCATAACAAATCAAATTGCTCAAAGCTGAGCACCTATGCTAAACTTACTGTTTCCACGTCCTGTAAGTGATGTGATGCTGATTCGTCGAATCTGGGAAGGTGAACGCTGAAGAGGTGGAGTCTTAGACCCTCGACCACTGTCATCATCGTTGCACGGAACTACAAATTCACCAATCAGAACTCGCTCTAGACTGCCATCATCCACACCCTTCCCCAGCCACCTGCCGCATGGGAATCTAGAAAGGAGAAATAGGAATAAATAACAAGCAAACCATAAAAGGAACAAGATGAATGGCTAAAGTAGGCCGTACTTGTATGTGTGCCCGGTGATCTCATTGCGGACCATGACACAATCCACCAGCCACTTGGCAAGCAAGCCAGAATTATCATGACCCAGCTGCACTGTTGTCAACTTCCCGAGGTTCTGACACTGTAAGACACACATATGAAAGAGATAAAGGCAACAATGCAAGAGGCACGTCTGAGAATAACCGAACAACCCGTGTAAGGGTGTGAGCGGCGGAAGAACACCAAGATAGTGAAAGTGTACAATACACTATCAATGGTTTACACCATAGTAAACTCACGGTTGTAAAAACATCCCAGAATTACAAACAGGGTTCAAAATTAACACTCTGCAAGCTCCAAATTAAGAGTTAAAAACTAACTTCAGTGAGTAAATACAAGTAAGTTAATGACCACCAAAAACTATATACACTACCGTTCAAAAGTTTGGGGTCAGTAAGACTTGTAATAGTCTTTAAATAAGTCTCTTATGCTCATCAAGGCTGCATTTATTTGATTAAAAATATAGAAAAAAACAGTAATATTGCAAAATGTTTTTACAATATAAAATAATATTTTTTATTTTAACATACTTTAAAATAGAATTTATTCCTGTGATGAAAAGCTGAATTTTTAATCAGCTGTTACTCCAGTCTTAAGTGTCACATGATCCTTCAGAAATCATTCTAATATGCGGATTTATTATTAGAATGATCAATGTTGGATAATATCAACAGTTATGCTGCCAAATATTTTTTGGAACCTGTGATTTTTTTTTTCAGGATTCTTTCACAATAACAAGTTTAAAAAGTACAGTGTTTATTCAAAATATAAATATTTTATAACAATGTAAATTATTTATTATTAACTTTTAATAAACTTTTACTTATTAACTTAATACATCTTTGGTGAATAAAAGTATTAATTTCTTAAAAAAAAAAAAAAAAAGAAACAATAAAAATGTACTGACCCCAAACTTTTGAACGGTAGTGTGTATATATATATATAATCCATATGTTATGTGGATTATGTAAATCCACATAACTTTTATGTTAAATTCATGTTAATCTGGATGTTTTTTTCCTCTCAAATCTGTTTGTCCAATTGCAAATGGCTGTTGTACCAATTTGGGATGCAAAAATCACAAGATTTAATGCCAACCCAGGAACCCAAAGGAGAAGAAGAGGAGATCTCTCTATGAAGAGGAGTAGAAAATGGAGAGATGGATGAATGGAGAGAGAGGGAGGAATAAAATGGAGGGATGTGCACCTAACCTTGAAGGCGATGGAGATGTGCGTGTGAGGCCTAAAGGCAGACTGCGAGAGGACACAGAATGAGTTAGAACATGATGGGTGATTGACAGCAAGACAAATGGCAGTGATTGGTTGTATGAGGTGGGATGGAAGAATAATATCTCCTCCCTTAAAGTTATAGATTCATGGAAGTGCATGAATAAAGAGGTTCTGATCACTAATGCATGAATCAGCATTTCAGTTTGGGGAAAAAAAAAAAGATACTGATCTGGAATTCAAGAGAATCATTTCAGTAGTGAAAGAACTCAAAATATTTGCATAAAGTAAATTTCACAACAGTTGCGGTGTGAATCTCATTTCTGCACATTTAAAAGAGAAAGAAATTATATTTTGCTTAAAGATTATCATTAAGCATTTTATGACGATTTAGGTATCAGACACTAGATAGAATTTTTGATATTTTTTTACTAGTGGGTTCAGGACACTATAGTTTATTTATGTAAGTGAGGATAGCAAAATTAAGTAAACTGTGACATATCATACCCAAAAATTCCTTATACAGTGGACTACCAGTAAAACAGAAAATTTGGGACCAAAAATTATCCAGACACTTTGACCTAACCATGTTTTGCTTAAGTGTTTTTTCTTTAATTGCTAATGTGACCTTTTACACCACAGACTGAACAAATTAAGCATTGCTTGGTAATTGGTCCACAAAGTATAGATAGTTGTGTAAATATTGTCATACGAACAGTTGTCTGCATTTTTGGTTGATTGTAATCCATTGCTATCAAATTTAACTGACATCAAGATGAATCTGAGTCTGAGTTCTTGTCATAATATATTTCCATTTTCTAAACTATAGTGAAAAAACTGTGATAATGTGAGAAATGTTGACTTGCTCTGAAAAAATTTTGGTTTAACTGCATGTAATCTTTTCAATAAATAATGTACAGAGATTATATCTTATCTTACTAAATTTCAATAAACGATTAAACTATTTATATTTTATGGTAGTATTTTATGGAACTGCAATTCCATTTGAGTTTTGGCAGGTTACATGTGTGACTCAGAGAAAGTGAAAAACCAGATCTGGTAATTAATATTGCTATTTAAATATGACAGGCTCATAACTCGTAAGACGTGGGAAATACAGTTGCGAAAGTACTTTGCTTTTCCATTTGAAATTTGGCAGTCACTGCGTGTTTGTGAAAGCAAAAACAAATGATAATGCAAGATTGCATTCGGACTGTCTCAATTTATGCATCCACATACGGAAAATACAATTTGCGAATCCTTTTGAAAACAGTCTGGACTATCCTTCCATCCTTTTTAAATAGTAATTTTTTAAAATTTGTATTGCCAATTGAAGTATTCTTTTTTTAATTTCCATTAAGCACAACAAAGAAATATATAAAATGATTAGATGCATTATGTAATGAAAAAAATTGCTTAAAATATGAGGCTAAAAGACTAAAAAGATTAGTTCACTTCCAGAATAAAAATTTCCTTAATTTACTCACCCCATGTCATCCAAGACATGTCTGTCTTTCTTCAATCGAAAAGAAATTAAGGTTTTTAAGGAAAACATTCTAGGATTTTTCTCCGTATAGTAGACTTCGATGGGGATCAACGAGTTAAAGGTGCAAATCGCAGTTTAATGCAGCTTGAAAGGACTCTACACAATCCCAGCTGATGAATAAGAGTCTTATCTAGCGAAACAATTGGTCATTTTCTGAAAATAAAATTAAAAATGTAAATACTTTTTAACCACAAATGCTCGTCTTGCACTAGCTGTCTTCACGTGTTTCGTAATCATGTTGAAAAAGTCACATGCAGGTTAGTTCTTCAACTTTGTACTCTGGTTATTCCTCCTCCAACTTCAAAATCATCTGACATTGTTTTACCTTTTTCATAAAGGTAGTTTGATTTTCTTTGCACATTCGCTTTGTAAAAACTGGGTCGGTACTTCCGCCCAAGTCGTGTGTGACATTTCCAACGTGACTATGTAATGCGTGAAGTTGAGCTAGTGCAAACGAGCATGTGTGGTTAAAAAGTATCGGAATTTTAATGTCTTTAAGAAAATGACCAATTGTTTTGCTAGATAAGACCCTTATTTCTCTTTGCAGCCCTTTGAAGCTGCATTAAAACTGCAATTTGGACCTTCAACCCATTGATCCCTATTGAAGTCCACTATATGGAGAAAAATCTTGAATGTTTTCCTCAAAAACCATTTCTTTCCACCTGAAGAAAGAACGACATGAACTTGAATGACATAGGGGTGAGTAAATTATCAGGAAATTTTAATTAACTTCTCTTTTTTTAAGGTGAAGTGTAACATTATTATCATGAGATTCATAATTTTTTCATTCCTTAGATATTTTGTTCAGCTTTCTGTCATTTCCATAAAGTGTTTCGATTTAGCAGATGTTCAAAAGACCAGTTCCGCAGATGACAGGATGGATGATCGTTTCAGTCCCACAGGAAGACAAACAGTGTGCCACACTCAAAATAAACTGATGTATCAGTTTCAACAGAACAGCTGGAGCGTGAGGTCACGCCACTCACGTCAAACGTCATTTCCAGAACGTTCTTCGTGATCTGCAGGATGCCGGAGTCGCCCAGCTCGCCGGACACACACAGCCAGGGGTTGGACGTCGTCATTGCGTTACTAAGCTTCTTGATGGGGATGATAACAGCCCTGTATGGAATCACTTAGGAAGAAAAAAAAAAAACATAAATCAGGCTGCAACTAAACAACATCAGCTATGCATCATCCTTTTGCGCAGCATAAATATGAATTTTTCATGCCTTGGTCAATCAATCAATCTGTCACACAGCATCAAATCAATATCAAGTGCTGGATATGCAGAGAGATGCTGTTCTTTGCTGTTTTATATGAGCGTTTGCATCAAATATGTAACCAAATCTACATCAAATATGTAGATACAGTATTGATTTGCATATTTCTACATCTGTGTGTTTCTCTCTTTCTCTGGGACGTACTTATGGTGGTGAAGACGCTGGTAAAGCAGAAATAGTCCACAGCATTCAGGCTCAGGAGATGAAAGAGAAACTGTTCTTTTTCCTCTTCGCAGCGCAAGAAGGCATAACGCTTGTACAGCTTCCTGTGGGAACACAGCATACTTAATAACAGGTGCATTTTTTGAAACAGGTCAGCTTGTGTGCTTGTTTGCGTCACTCAGAAACTCTGACGATGAGCGTGTTTTTTTTGGTGTGTATGTGGGAGTCTGAAAGCCTGCAGGTGTGTGTGTGTGTGTGAGTGTAGAGGGGAGTATGGATGTCTGTTAAGTATTGTACATACTTGGTTAAGGCCTGGTTAGACAGCAGCTGTTTGAGATGCTGGGAAAGTAGTTTTTTCTCCAGGGACAGACGGATCCAGGCACGTGCTCGACCTACATCGGTTTTAATCTCTCCCATGTTTTGGATGTGTCTGAGAAGTCGAAAAAGAAAGGATGATGAAGAAAGACAGACAATCAAAAGCAATAGCGCAGCTCAGTGTATGTGGGTTGAAGAGGCTCCGAGCAACAGAACCCAGTCTCTTTTTAAAAACAAATTGTTATACAACCAAAACAATGCAATGCGCACTACTGTATATAACATTTAACCATCCTCAGGCAATAAACACACACCTCATATCCTGTATGACTGATACACGTAATGAAGGAAGTCCAACACTGGCTTCTGGCTTCCGTTTTTCCTGGCCATTAGACACTGCGGAGCAAAAAAACAAACAGTTTAGAATTTCAATGCCAAAACGCAATTTGAAACTCAATTCAAGTGTGTTTTGAAATTACTATAGCAGTAAAGAACATGAAAATTAGCTTATATGTAACCCTGGACCACAAAACCAGACATAAGGGTCATTTTTTAAAACTGAGCAATTTTCATTAATGTATGGATAGGACAATATTTGGCTGAGATGCAACTATTTGAAAATCTGAGGGTGCAAAAAAATCTAAATATTGAGAAAATCTGCTTTAAAGTTGTCCAAATGAAGTTCTTAGCAAACCATATTACTAATAAAAAATTAAGTTTTGATATATTTACGGAAGGAAATTTACAAAATATCTTCATGGAACATGATCTCTATTTAATGTCCTAATGATTTTTGGCAAATGTAACAATTTTGACCCATACAATGTATTTTTGGCTATTGCTACAAATATACCCGTGCTACTTACGACTGGTTTTGTGGTCCAGGGTCATATATGTCTCTTTCAGTACTTCTATGGGAATCACTAAGCAATTTAAAAGTTATCTAAACATATTTACAACTTAATTAGATCTTGAACTTCCCCAAAACAATGAAAAAACAAGTACTTTGGGTTATATTGGGTTTTGCATACACTTTTCAGATTCAGTAATACTAAAAATGAGCAATAACACACTTGCGAACAGTATCAAGCAAACAAAGCATGACAAGCACTTTATCAAATCCTACTTTAATCACTTTTTTAATACATTTACATTTGACAAATATCACAAACAAGGTTTAGTATTTTGTTTTCACATAACTGAGTTTACCCAACTGTGCTAGAGGCGCCAAATGACAATTTATGTTGTGTTAGATGAACCTCAACTAAATGCAGCCTTGCAGAAACTAACACCCCTGAAAGTGGTTCTATAATTTGCACAGTGCCTTGAGTTACTCATATGTATTAATGAAAAAGGTTTTTTACCTGGAGACTCCGACAGCTGTTCATTTTTCTCTTCTCTCGCCTGGTAGTGCAGTAAATGAGACCATAGTGCAGACTTTCCCTGTAAACCGGGATGACAGCACACAATGATTCCCAGCGTTAGGTTGTACTGTATGTGTTATAATGTGAAGTATATTTCACATTATATGTGACCCTGGACCACAAAACCAGTCTTAAGTAGCATGGGTATATTTGTAGCAATAGCCAAAAATACATTGTATGGGTAAAAATTATAGATTTTTCTTTTATGCCAAAAATCATTAGGATATTAAGTAAAGATCATGTTTGTAAATTTCCTACCATAAATATATCAAAGCTTAATTTTCCATTAGTAATATGCATTGCTAAGAACTTCATTTGGACAACTTTAAAGGCGACTTTCTCAATATTAGATTTTTTTACACCCTCGGATTCTTGATTTTCAAGCAAAATACTGTCCTATCCTAACAAACCATACATTAATGGATGTATGGATGAAATTTACAACTTGTTTTGTGGTTACAGGGTCACATATTTGTTTGTGTCTCACCTGTTTGACCTGTAGACCGTGGCTCCATATTCTCTCCAGGAGGTCACATAGACTGGCTATAAGCGTGTTCTCCTCTAGGCCGGTGATGTTTGCCTCTCCATGTCCCAGTTCAACGGCCTCTCTGCCCATTTTCTCCACCAACATACGCTTGGTCTGAACATCCATTGATTTACATAATTAAAAACAACATACCAGACATTTCAACCTTGATTGAGTCTAAAGTCTTTAATGCAGCAGATAAGCAGGTCAGGCTAGTAATTATGCTTGTACTAATATCCTGGTTCCCACACGTCTTGACCAAAGCATTTCTATGACTTTTACATGATAAGGATATTAAAAAGCATTACACAGAGATTGCTCCGGCAGATTTCCGTTAGTATGATAAGTATCAAGCTTTTGAAGTAATATATGCATGCAATTATGTTTATTAGATTACAACTGTCTCCAGTGAGTGTCTCAACAGACTGACAGGGACTTTCATTAAATTCTACATTATTAAATAATATCTAGCTGATGACCTATTTTAAAGCACAGAAAACATTTAATATCAGATACAATTTCATATGAATACTTTCTGTGCCCTAAAATATTCAGCTGAGAGTCACCAATCATCTCTCAAAAGACGAATGTTATGACAGTGGCTTGCATTAAAGGGACAGTTCACCAAAAAATGAAAATTACCTCATGATTTAATGACCCTCAAGCCATCCTAGGTGTATATGACGGAGTTATATTAAAAAATGTCCTGGTGTTAAGATTTAAAGTCCAATAAAGTGCATCCAACCATCATAAAAAATACTCCACACAGCTCTGGGTGGTTAATAAAGGCTTTCTGAAGCAAATCAATGCATTTGTGTAAGAAAAAAATCCATATTTAAAACTTTATAAGCCATAACCTCTAGCTTCTGCTGTCATACGCAGGTTCACAAGAGATCATGGCGTATTTAACCCCTCGAGCCATGTGGAGTAATTTTTATGATGGATGGATGCACTTTATTGGACTTCAAAATTTCAAAAGCCATTCACTGCCATTATAAAGCTTGGAAGAGCAAGGACATTTTTTAATATATCTCTGATTGTATTTGTCTGAAAGAATTAAGTTATATACACCTAGGATGGTTTGAGGGTGAGTAAATCACAGGGTAATTTTCATTTTTGGGTGAACTATCCCTTTAAATTCTACTTTATATAAAGAATAATGTCTAGCTGATTAAATAATAATAATTTTCATGATTTTATACAATTTCATGTCTTTTTAGGGGGAAAAAAAACAATTAAATAAATAAATCACAATTTTTAAATATTTCCATCAGAGATGCACCGCAAAAATTGGTGTATTTTTTCCATGCCTTGGCCAATAACCAACTAATAGCCAATATTATCATTCTATACAATTCTGCCATAAATATATATATATACACGTGTGTGTGTGTATATATATATATATATATATATATATATATATATATATATATATATATATATATATATATATTTATAAGTGATCTTTCAGAGATCACAATATATAGCATATATAATTAAATATCCAATATCATCAATGCCAATAAATTTAAATTATCGTTTAATAACCAATATTCTTAATTTCCAGATTTTCCATGGCAGTGGGAACCTTGTTAAAAACACACACGCACTCACACTCAGAAATATATGCATATTAAACTAATCCTGACCTTCATTTTGCATTCTTTCAGTAAACCCTCCACAAACTTCCAGTTGGTCTGAGCGATGACCGCAGGGGACAGATCTGATAATTTGGGTTGTCTCAGGTTCTTCCCCAGGTTACGGGCCTCCTGCATGTACTTCTGTACAAAGACATTAAGACACAGACATTTAAGAAACCAAATACATTTAGAAAGGTTCAAATACACCTTGTTTGCCTGAATCAAGCAACTGTTAAAAAGCTTCTGCTTTATATTAATACATTTTCATCACAGAAATCATGATAAACTGGGCTACAACAGGGGGTTGATTATAAAGCAGAGGATTTTATTCTTTGTTGTGGGGTTTATGATTGTGGAGCAACTGGGTCGGTAAACGCTCACTACTCAAACTCCGGCGTGTGGGAATATCCAGGGGCAGGATTGTGTGCAGCAAAGTTCAGAGGTCACTGTGTGTCTGAGGGGAGGGGCTTTGAGGAATTCTGACATCTGGGAGGAGTTTGTTAAGGGCGTGTTAGGAATGTTTTAAGTCGGTCATATAATGGCAGGCCTCCACATACCAGACAGCAGGCCGAGAAGGACTTTTTAGGCGGTTTAATAGGTGGGGGTGGCGCCTTATCCCACTCCCAGAAAGCCATAGAGTTCTGCAGGAGCAAACACCCCTCCACCTGCCGTGAGGTGGTACGGCCCACACAGCATACAAACGCACACAGAGGCCATGAAGAAACAATAGAAAAGGAAAGAAAAAAGCAGCATGCATATGAATGCGAGGCAGTCAGACAAGAAAAGAAGCGAGAAGACACTTGAAAAATAAAACGCAAGCTCAGAAGTAAAAGGAAAATGGAGACAAATGAAGAAATGAGGAAAAACGCCTGAGAGGCCTTTGCATTAAGCATGATTCATCAGGAGCCATTTACAAGTCAAATTTCATGTAAATCACTTACAGCCCTGAAGAGCATTTATGGGATTCAGACATCAGGAAACTGTGATTTACGAATAATTATTGTTCATTATCATATTTGTTAGTAATAGCTCACTGAAAAAAAAGACGTACAAATCGTAACACGAGTCCTACTGTTCCTTGACGCATTTATGAGATATGTAGCAATGTCTAATTACTGTATAAATCATTTTTTGAGTGAAATGAAAATGAAACAACTGATTTTATTTACACAACTGGTCTGAATTATTAATAATTATGGTTCTCGTTATTCATCCGTAAATGACCACTCATATACTATGGGTTATTTTAGTGTTATTTTAGTATAATTTATATAACATTATCGCATTTATTAATATTTTGAATCACTTTTAATTTTAATATTTTCAATTATTTTTCAATCATTTTAGTTTAAGTTTTAGAAATGTGCTTTTGTCATTGTTAATAATTTATTTTTAAAAAATGTAATCTTTATCTTTAATTGCTTTAGTAATTTTAGTATACTTCTGAAAATCTGAAATATTGCCTTGACATCTGATCTAACTAAAGAATAAAGGAGTTTAAGTTTATTTAAGCTTAATCTTTTCATCTAATATTTATATTTTATTTTATTTTAGATTTATTTCAGTTACTTAAAACAACAACAACAACAACAATTAATAGTTTTAAGTCAACTATTGTTTAAAATTACTATATGGCTGGCTTAAAATAAACTCAAAATAGGTTGTAAATTAAAAATCAACTACTAGAGGCATCAGCAATAATCAAAAGGTGTACATTTATTAATGAGCAAAAAAAAAAAAAACACTTATTAATAAGGGTTAATTTATTGAACATATTAATAAATGTTCATTTCCAACCTTTAACCTAACTGCTGGGTCAAAACAACCCAGTCACAGTTTTTCTCCGTATTTTACCCAGCGCTGGGTTGTTTTTAACCAGCATTTTTTAAAGCTTGAACACTTGGGTTCCTATTTACCGTAATTGCATGTTTTTTAAAATTTCTTCTTTTGTGTTCCATGGAAGAGAGTAAGTCTTACGAGTCTGGAACAACATAAGGGTGAGTAAATGAACAGAATTTTCCTTTTTAGATGAGCTACCATTTATTTACTTTGTGAATCTGCCAACTATCAGCTTTATCTACCATCTGACAAATGAAGCACCAGTATAAAAGAGATGGAGTAAGTAAAAAGACTCGAGACAGAAGGTATTACATAAAAAGTGCTAATCAATGGCTGCAGACAGAACAAGATAAAAAGAAAAAGAGAAAGGAGGAAAGAGGCTGAGAAAGAAGAAACGCTGCAGTCTCACCTCTTTGAGGTCGTTGTCCAGCACAAGATGGTCGTTGTGCTGTCTGTGACGATCTACCCTGCGCTGAGTTGAGCATGTGCGATTGGACCACCTGATCACAGACGGTTTCGATTATTAGACTATCCCACACACACTGACACAAACTTTAAAGAGTTTACTTTAATAGTGTTTTTTTTCCTCGTGACAAAGTAAATGAAAAGTTGAAGTCAAAAGTTTACATACACCTTGCAGAATCTACAAAATGTTAATTATTTGACCAAAATAAGAGGGATAATACAAGACATGTTATTTTTTATTTAGTACTGACATGAATAAGATATTTCACACAAAAGACGTTTACATATAGTCCACAAGAGAAAATAATAGTTGAGTTTATAAAAATGACCATGTTCAAAAGTTTACATACGCTTGATTCTTAATCTGTGTTGTTACCTGAATGATCCACAGCGGTGTTTTTTTTTTGTTCAGTGATAGTTGTTCATGAGTCCCTTGTTTGTCCTGAACAGTTAAACTGTCTGTTTTTCTTTACAAACAAATTCTTTGATTTTTCAGTCTTTTTGTGTATTTGAACCCTTTCCAACAATGGCTGTATGATTTTGAGATCCATTTTTTCACACTGAGGACAACTGAGGGACTCATATGCAAATATTACAGAAGGTTCAAACATGCTCACTGATGCTTCAGAAGGAAACAGGATGCATTAAGAGCCGGGGGTGAAAACTTTTAAACCGCATGAGGATGTGTACATTTCTCTTATTTTGCCTAAATATCATATTTTTTTCCATTTAGTACTGCCCTTCAGAAGCTACGTACATGTACCCCAGGAGACAAAATAAGTCAAATTTACCCTGATCTTCAAATTCCAAAGGTTTTCACCCCCTGGCTCTTAATGCATCATGTTTCCTTCCGGAGCACCAGTGAGCGTTTGAACCTTTTGTAATAGCATATGAGTCCCTCAGTTGTCCTCAGTGTGTTGAACCTGAAGGATTTTTCTAAAGAACCGCAGGCAGTTCAACTGTTCAGTACAAACAAAAGACTCTTGAGCAACCATCACTAAACAAAAAAAAACACAGCTGTGGATCATTCAGGCGTCAACACAGTATTAAGAATCAAGCGTATGAAAACTTTTGAACAGTGTAATTTTTATAAATTCAACTATTTTTTCCTCTTGTGGACTATATGTAAACATCTTTTATGTGAAATATCTTATTCAGGTCAGTATTAAATAAAAAACAACAAGCGTTTTGTATGATACCTATTATTTTGGTAAAATAATTAACATTTGGCAGATTCTGCAAAGTGTATGTAAACTTTTGACTTCAACTGTAAACAAATCAACAATAATAAGTTATTTTATAATTCTTGAATATTGAAGTGTGACTAAAAACAGATGGACGGCAGCATCTGTTGTAGTCTAAAACAGAGCTTTAAAACTAATACTGACACTAAAGTGTTACATGCTGCGCACTTAATTGTCAATCTCTCATTTTAGTGTCACGTGCCATAAAGAGGACTCACTTGTTGTTGGTGGGCCCTGTGGCAAGCACATCAGCCTGTAGTTTGGGGAAGAAGCCCTGCTGGTATTTTCCCTGGCCAATCTTCATATCCAGCAAGTGAGGATGGATGGCTGTGTGATCGATCTTTCTCAGCCGCTGCTCTATGGCCTGGGCTGGAGAGAAGAAAAACAGCTTGAGACTTTGTCAAGCCTTGTTTTCATGGTAACATACATGTTTACTAGCATTTCAAGCATGCAGCAATTAAAACATAATTAATGGTATCACTTCCATAGTGCATTTTGTTTTTAAAAACGTTGTGCATCTTTTATAGGGCAGGGAGTGTTCCATTTCAGAAGCACATTTTTTAACACAGAACAGCAGCATCCATCTTTCAATAGTGACCTTCAGTGTGACAAGAGGTTATTGACCTAACAATGGTACCGAGGGCTTAGCGTGCAGACGCACACTCAACAATATTCAGCGCACATACACACGCACAGACTTCCCAAGATGGCACAATACAGCGCCAGGCGCCCGCTCTTTTCTTTTCAGCATTTGGCAGCCTTTCAAAAGCGCTCTATTCATATGACTCATTTGAAGACACACTCTTCAGTTCTTTCTGAGCTCCTCTCCTCATTTTTCAACCACTTCTGCCATCTCTCTTTCTCCCCCCTCCATCTCCTCGGCCCCTCAGCCGCCCTCTTGAACTGTCACTCTCTATAATCATTCAGGCACAAAAGCAGGAGCAATTTTTTTTTTCTACAGGCTTCATTAAAATTGAAATACACAATTTGTAGTGACAGAGCAGTGATGGGGAATAACCATCGGTTCAGAAAAAGAATGATGAAAGGTGCTACGGATGTGACTGCACAACTCAATAAGGCATAAAATGAGCAATGCAACAAAAAAACAATGATTTACGAATCCATTTATAGAGACAAAAAACACAGAACAATATAAACCACCCAACAGCAAAATAATTTAAGAATTTACTCATAAAATGGCATTTGCGCAGCTTTTTACTTGTGTAATGTGACATGTAATGGCATAAAATGTTTTTTCTTGTGATGCCATTACTCTAGTTTTCAGTGACACATGATCCTTCAGAAATCATTCTAATATGCTGATTTGCTGTTCAAGAAACACTTATTATTATTATTATTATTATTATTCTTACAAATCCTAGCAGTCAGTATAATTTTTTTTGTGGGGGAGAGAAATTATAGAGAAATTAATACTTTTATTTAGCTAGCATGCTTTAAATTGATCAAAAGTGATGATAAAAATGTATAATGTTATAAAATATTTCTATTTCTGATAAATGCTGTTCTTTGGAACTTTCTATTCATCAAAGGAACCTGAAAAATATCTATTTAGCTGTTTTCAACATAATAAATATTCTTTGAGCAGCAAATCAGAATATTAGAATGATTTCAGAAGGATCATGTTACTGGCATCAAACTTTAAATGGCTTAAACAGTTGACTTAAACACTCTACACATTAAACTGTAATAAAACAATAAATACAATTTACTTAATATATATTATGAGAAATAAATCTCAATGATTCTTACCCGACTCTTTGAGGAAAGTGCATTTCTGGTAAACAGATGAGCGCAAGCTGGGTGCGCGAACATTGTAGAGACGGGCCTTCTCAATGCGCCCGTCAAACACTCGAAGGAGCGGTTCTTTCTCTTCCCACTGAGAAATGATCTTGTTGTCGATGAAGGTGGCAAACATTTGCGTTTCGATGAAATGGGACAGGAAGGGCAAGTACGGTTCCGGCTGGTCAGAAAGGAACGAGGCCTGAAAAGAAATCAAATGAAAGAACTTAAAAATGGATGCACCATTGGAAAATGAGGAAAAATGTGATACAAAACCAATAAAAGTGCCAAAACAAGTTCACTCGTGAATTAAAATTTCCTGATAATCTACCCCCATGTCATCCAAGATGTTCATGTCTTTCTTTGTTCAGTCAAACAGAAATTAAGGGTTTTGGAGGCAAACATTCCAGGATTTTTCTCCATATAGTGGACTTCAATGGGGATCAACGGGTTGAAGGTCCAAACTGAAGTTTCAGTGCAGCTTCAAAGGGCTCTACACAACCCCAGCTGAGGAATAAGGGTCTCATCTAGCAAAATAATTGGTCATTTTCTTAAAAAAAATAAATAAATAAAAAATAGTGCACATCTTGCACTAGCTCTGCGATGCACGTCTACGACTTAACGCATTAAGTAATTACGTTGGAAAGATCACGCATGGTTAGTTTTTTGTCTGTGTACTCTGGTTCAAAAAGGTATGGTAGGGCGAAAAACTCCATCTCATTTTCTCATCCAACTTCAAACTCATCCAACATTGTAGCTTTACCTTTTTTGGTTGATGCTGATTGACTTTCTTTGCATGTTTGCTTTGTAAACACTGGGTTGGTGACCTGATTACATAATGCGTGAAGTCGACCTAGTGCAAGATGTGCATTTGTGGTTAAAAAGCACATCAATTTGTATTTTTTAAAGAAAATGACGGATGGTTTTGCTAGATAAGACCCTTATTCCTTGGCTGGGATCATGTAGAGACCTTTGAAGCTGCACTGAAAGTGCAAATTGGACCTTCAACCCATTGATCCCCATTGAAGTCCACTATATGGAGAAAAATCCTCAAAAACCTTAATTTCTCTTCGACTGAAGAAAGAAAGGCATGAAAATCTTGGATGACATGGGGGTGAGTAAATTAGGAAATTAGGAGTTAACTAATCCTTTAAGAATGTGTTGTTTTGCTGCATCTTAAAGTGTGTAAGATCAGTCACCTTGTCAAAGTTATGCATTTGCTCTCTGTTCGTCAGCCAGGACTCTAAATCCGGCGAGTTCTGAATCACAAACGACTCGTAGTCTGCAAACATTGTCGCAAAGCGTGCAGCGAACACCTCCCTCAACTGCACATTCAGTTTTGCATTCCTCAGCTCCTCTTCCTCGGCTGGAGACCTTCCTCCCACGCCCTCCTCGCCTACGGCTTTCTGCCCTGCTGCCAATGCCTCCAAACGGGCCACTTTCACACCAGTTCGTTTAGCCAGAGCCTGCAGACGTTCTAGAGTCGGATTGCCCTGAAGAAGTTCCAGTACATCCAGCGCCTCTCCACCAAGGTTGCCGTTCTTCTTGTCATCCACTAACTCACTCAGGGATGTGCTCTTTAGCTCCTTTTCCAGCGTGGAGGTCTGCGTGCTGATAGCCGGTTCAGGGGACGTGTTGCCCCCCTCAGGAGACAGCCCAAAACTTAGCAAAACCTCACTGAGTTCCTGGATGAATTCAGTCTTGTTAGGAAACTGAGGGAAGTCTTCAGGCAGCTCAATGCAATGGTTATCGATGTCAACAAAACACAGGTTCGCCTGAGGAGGGAAAGAAGCCGTGCAAATTAAAATTTACGCTTCAAGGCACACATTTAAATCGGCAAAGGTAGGAGTTCAAGTTTTGCTGTGCAACACTTTTGTTTTATTAAATGTCACCAGGCTGATTTTTACAGAATTACACTTCAGCCTGTAATATAATTCCATTAATAAACAATAATGCTGTGGCAAAGGAAATTTGTGTTTGTGTATGTACTTAAGGGTCAAAGTCAAACAAGTGTTTTTAAATGTTCTGAAGTAAAATGTGATCCTGGACCACAAAACCAGTCATAAAATTATTTGAAAATCTGGAATCTGAGGGTGCAAAAAAAATCTAAATATTGAGAAAATTCCCTTTAAAGTTGTCCAAATGAAGCTCTTAGCAATGTATATTACTATTCAAAAACATGTTTTGATATATTTATGGTAGAAAATGTACAAAATATCTTCATGGAACATGATCTTTACTTATCCTAATAAGTACATTTTCAGCATAAAAGAAAATTTGATAATTTTGACCCATCTATTTTTGGCTATTGCTACAAATATACCCATGCTACTTAAGACTGATTTTGCACAAATGAGTGCCACTACATGCATTTCGGTTTTAAAAGGCAGAAAATTTGGATCTCAGTTAAAACAAATGTAATCCAATTTAATAGCCTGGCAAAATAATCACTACATTTTCATGAAGATTATATTTAAGCCAACTTAATTGTGATGTGCCAAACAAAGCACATGTCCAAATCAAACACAAATGCCTGCTGGGAAATGACAGTATTCCAACCCACACAAACACTGACCCAAAACTGCAATAGCAAATCATCAGCTATACTGACCTAATAACCAAAACCAACATCTGGAATGAGGTTAAATCAATCCAGTGGATCATTAGAAATCTCCCTGTGTGACACATTGCTGTTCAGTCACATGCAGTGCAGCTCATGCAGTCAAATTGCCCTCAAGTGAGTGTGTGAGAGAGTGACCTTGTTGCTGTAAAAATAAATCAGTCAAGCAGAACTGTCCATTCTGTCAGGCTACAATGCTGACAGCCTGTCAGAAAGAAGCATTTAGGCCAGTATGCATCCGTTTGACCTAGCTAAATAAAAATGTTACATCTTTTTTGCCGTTTTAAGATCTTCAAGATTATCTTTATGACTGTCTTCATCTCATATGAATTTATATAATGAATTTGAAACATGTCAGCCTTCTTTATATGCGACCCTGGACCACAAACCAGTCTTAAGTAGCCTTATTAAGTAAAGATCATGTTCCATGAAGATATTTTGTAAATAGACAACGTTTAAATTATGTATAAATCTAAATTAAAAAAAGACCCTTATGACTGATTTTGTGGTCCAGGGTCACACATATACTTTCTCCTTTTACATTGCTATATTACTGAGAATGTGTGCTAATGCAGGTTGGCTGGTGTTGTATATTCGCATCTAATACTAATACTGTTCCCAAACAGAAGAAACCTTCTTTCTCCTTTCTCAAATAGGTAAAGGCAATGGACAGGAGCTGAAGCATAAGAATTTAACTAAATGTCACTGCTAGCCTTTCAAAGAGCGCTATTACACAAGGACATATCGGAAAACCTCAAGTGGTTTCGAAGCAAGGACAAGAAAACGCTTGTGAGGAAAGCAGCATTTTAGCAGAATCCAGACCCTCAAGAGATGAAGACAGAAATGGCAATGCTAAAATGCCCTGTAACAAGGTCAGTGAAAAAACGATGGTGGATGAGATAATACTTAAATAATCATATAATTTTATTGCATTTAATATATTACTATGTGTGTGCTGTGCATTTTAAAGGGATAGTTCACCCAAAAAAGGAAATTTTGTCATTAAGTACTAATGTTTTCCAAACCCGTAAGACCTTTGTTCATCTTCAGAACACAAATCAAGTTATTTTTGATGAAATCCAAGAACTTTCTGAATCTTCATAGGGCAATGCAACTACCACGTTCAAGGCCCAGAAAGGTAGTAAAAGACATTGTTAAAATAATCCATGTGACATCAGTGGTACAACCGTAATGTTATGAAGCTACAAGAATACTTTTTGTGTGCAAGGAAAAGAAAAATAACAACTTATTCAACAATTTCTTCCCTTCGTCGGCTCCTGCGTCAGCTGCACCACATACACGCATTGTGGTTTTGTTTCTTTGCGCACAAAGAGTATTCTTGCAGCTTCATAAAATTATGGTTGAAACACTGATGTCACATGGACAATTTTAACAATGTCCTTACTACCTTTCTAGGCCTTGAACATGTCAGTTGCACTGCTGTATATGCAGGATAAGAAAGCTCTCAGATTTGATCAAAATGATCTTAATTTGTGTAGCTTTAGCGAACATAACGGACTTTTTAAAAAATATTTAAAAATCTTACGGACCCCAAACTTTTAAACATTAGTTTGTATACACAAACAGCAAATGGAAATGCAAACATGAACACAGTAAAAAGGAAACCCAAGAAGTTTTTCCAAAATGAGCCATCTCCTCTCTTGTTTCCCTTCGGTCTCGCTCTCGTTGTCATTAGTCTTTTTTTCTGGGTCAGAGTGACTTCAAAGAGAATGCATAGGAGGGAATCTGGATGTGGAGTTCACGGAAAATGGGATTTAGGGATGAGGATGTGGGGAAGCCTTGCAGCATCCCGACAGACAAACCATGAATAATTAACCTCCGCTAAGAATTCTGATACAGCACAACACAAAGAAACGAACGCTCTGAAGCTAAAGATACACGTCGAACACGGAAGCACTGTATTCCTGCATCTCTCTAAGAAATAACTGTAACAGAAGAGCCTCATACTCGTTAGGCTATTTTCAGCAAAGGCCTCTAGTGCTTTTTAAAGGCATTGAGGACATTCTAATATGCAGATCATCCATCGTCATAAGCCAATCCGGCTCCAGTCTCTTAAAAACAGCCCACTTGACTGATGCATCCACATCCCTGGGATTTCTAAGTGTGTGAATGTGCAGGTTACCTCTTGAGGCAGCTCTAGTTTGGAGCGGTCCGTGCCCTCTTTGGACTGCAGGCCCATGAGATACGGCACAGGTGCGTCCAGGAAGTGCAGAAGAGATGCGGGAAGGATGGGTACATACACATGCTGCCACTGGAACGGGAACAGCAATGTTGTGATTCCCTCCGCAACCACCATGAGCCTCTGGTAATCTAGACGTACACAGACAAAAGAAAAAAAATGTCAACATAACTTCAAATGACAAGATAAGTAAATATAAGAAATCATTACACAATACAAATAAGTATTTAATACATTTTTAAATTTTTTTTTAATTTTTTGCTACTAGCAAGTGAATTATTTTATGTTTTTTTGTCAATATAAAAGTTAATTAAACTGATATCCAACATATTAGTGAAGATCGTAACCATAAATTATGTTGAAATTCCTAAAACTGGCTAGCAAATCTGTTTTATTGAACCATCAAAGTCATTATTTCTATTTGCATTTGGCAGTTGATGATAGTTTGATTTGGATCCAAATTAAATTAGATGAATGGTAATTTATCACGTAATACTGTATGGTAGGCTTACTAAAACAGGCCAATGTGATTATTAATAGATGTTTCTCATAAAAATCTCATCGTTTGTTTATATGGAGAGCAGTCAGAGGAATTCATTAGCATGTGTATCAGCTTGTGTTTGCTGAAAAGCATATGTGCTGCAGCAGGGTAATGTAATATTCATTAGGCTCCTCCACATTCACTCAGTCTCCACATCAAAAGGCCCTGGAAAGACGCACTTGCCAGCAACAGAACTCAAATTTAAATGCTTAAATAAGAGATGAACTGATATGCATACAGTCAAGACTATTTTTATTTTTTATCATTTAATAATAGTAAAAAAAAGAACAAAAACAAAAACAAAACAAAAAAACGAAAGAAAATGAAACCAAACCAAAATCAAATGAAAGCAAACCCAGTTAGTTTGGGTTAGTTAAAACAAAACAAAAGCAAATGAAAGTAGGCACAACAAACAAAACAAAGCCAAACGAAAGCAAAGAAAAATAAAAACAAAATCAAACAAAAGACCAAAAAAAAACAAAACAAGTTAAAGTGAAACCAAACTAAAGCAAACAAAGCCAAGTGAAATCAAATGAAACCAAACAAAACAAACTTGAAAATGGATGCAAATATATTTTGTTTAATAATAGGAAAAAATAAGACAAGAATACTTTTTGTGTGCAAGGAAAAGAAAAATAACAACTTATTCAACAATTTCTTCCCTTCGTCGGCTCCTGCGTCAGCTGCACCACACACACGCATTGTGGTTTTGTTTCTTTGCACACAGAGTATTCTTGCAGCTTCATAAAAAAAAAATTAAATAAATAAAAATAAAAAACAAAAACAAAAAAAAACAAAACGGATGAAAATGAAACCAAGCGAGACACAAACAAACCCAAGCAAACCAAACAAATATGAACAAAACAAACAAAAGCATACTAAACCAGGCACAACCAATCAAAACCAAGCCAAACGAAAGCGAAACCAAACAAAACAAATAAAAATGAAAGCACACATATTTTGTATTTATTTTATTATTATTTAATAATAGTAAATAGGACAAAATAAAATATAAAAATAAAAACAAACCAAATAAAAACTTACAAAAGCAAACAAAACCAGGCACAACAAGCAAAACAAAGCCAAACAAAACTAAACAAAAATAAATAAATAAATAAAAATCAAGTGAAACCAAAATAAAAACCAAACAAATCAAACACATGAAAATGGAACAAACATATTTCATTTATTTCATCATTTAATAGGAAAAAAAATAAGACAAAAAAAAACAACATAAAAACGAAACCAAACGAGAAGCAAACAAACCAAGCAAAGCCAAACAAATATGAACAAAACTAAGCAAACAGAACTAAACAAAACCTTAAAAGGCCAAAAACGAATTAAAGTGAAACCAAAAGAAACCAAACAAAACAAATGAAAATGAAAGCAAACATATTTTGTTTGTTTTCATAAGTGAAAACAAACAAAGCCAAGCGTAACCAAACGAAACAAACAAAATTGTAAGCGAACATTTTGTACTTACTTTTTCATTTAGCAATAAAAATAAAAAATAAAATAAACACAAGCAAACCCCCCAAAAAAAAAAACAAAAAGGATAAAAACAAAATTAAGTGAATATGAACAAAACAAACGAAAGCAAACTAAACCAGGCACAACCAAATAAAACCAAGCCAAACTAAAGCAAACAAATTCATACAAGACCAGAAACAAATTACAGTGAAACCAAACGAAATCAAACAAAACCAAGTGAAAGCCAATGAAACAAAACAAATGAAAATTAAAGCGAACAGAAGACATGCAAAACCAAATGCTATAAATACGAACAAAACCATGTGAAACCAAACAGAACAAAAGCAAATCTAAGCAAAGCCAAACAAAGCCAAGCGAAACTGAAGAAAACAAGTTGAAGACACAAAAGCACATAAAACAGGCAAAACCAAAATAAAACAAACAAAAAAGACCAAACGAGTAAAAAAACTAACGAAAACAAACAAAACCAAAATGAAACAAAACCAAATAAAAGCAAGCACAAGTGGCTTAAACCAACAAGCAAACAAAATGAAAAAACAAAACTAAACAAAAACCACATTTCCCAAGTTAAAACTCTAGGTTTCTTACCTTGTGAGTAGAGAAGGATCTGCATCTCCAGTAGGACACAAGTAAAAATCTGCACCAGATTTTCCACTCCCAACAACCGGAAGGCCTCACTCAGTGGGAAGTCAGCCAACGGCAGCTCCCCGACACCAGGCCTCTGGCACAGGACAGGTTCATACACTCCGTGGAACTTTAAAGAGCGTCCGGGTGGCGGTAAAGGTACTTCATAGAGGATGTTGTAGATGTAGCTTTCCAAAGGAAGTGGGGGCGGCTGATGGGAGATGACAGCACGGTGCACCTGGGACAGGAAGCGTTTACAGGCGTGCATGAAGGGCATGGGCGTGATTAGACAGATAGCTTTGGACACATACAGAGTGTCGCGAACAGAGTCGTAGCCTTCGCTGGAGCAGCCACAGCTCCTGCGGGCCCCTTGTGAGGAGGATGTCGAGGAGGGAGACTCAACTTCATCCAGGCTGCTGGCTAAAGAGTCCATACTAGAGGAGGATGAGGATGATGAGGAAGAGGACGACGACGAAGGGCAGTTGTGGGCAGATGCATTATGCTCTGCTTGGTGCATCTGGTGTAGCGTCTGCATGGCGGAGCAGATCTGAGGGCTGGTCACCTCCTCGTAGAAGGTGTGGACGAAACCGTAAGTGCGAGATCCGTCTTCTCTCGTGATGAGGAAAGAGTGGAACTGTGGCGTTCGACTGTCACGCTGTGTTCGAAATGACAGACCTTTGGGCATGCAGAGCTGAAGAGAAAGAGAGAGAAAAATAGTGTGTTGACAAATCAATTCAACGTAATTTTTCAGCTTGTTTTCTGGCAAAAATTAGACGCTTTTGCACATACGCATCTGCTTTGATATTTATGCAGCACCGTGTTACATACTGTAACTTGTTAACATCCTATCAAAATAAAGTGCCATTCAAGTGCAAGAACTGAAAAGATAGAGAAAGGACAGAGAACAAAAGAGTGCAGGAGTGAAAAGAAGATTAGCCAAGAGTGGAATTGAAAAATGAAAGTAATCACTAGGGGAATTTTAGCCAGGCCTTGGAGGACTGAGAACTGAAATGGAGTTCTGTGATTGCAAGCTGTCTTTCAAGCACTTTTTATATGTGCGTGTGAATATTTTATGTGCAAACCTCTGCAGATAAGAGATTAGCCTTGAAAAATGTCTCAAAAGGAACACCACTATGTTTTTTTCCCTCTTAAATAATGTGACGGCATCACGACTGGCAGCTTGAACGCTTCAGGTGCTCCTTTACAGAGCGAGAACACGCACAATGAGCCGTTTCCATGCCGACGTAAGCAGAGAGCCTGGGTTGAATAATTGATGCTGGTGTCACTACCGCCAAGCTTCCGTTTACGTTTGCTGATGGAAAAAACGACCTTGCAGCACGGGAACGATAGGTCAGAGGTTTTCGTTACCTCTGCATGCTCTGGGACGGTAACACAAACCCTTCAGCTGATCGCTGCATGCAACCACAGAGTGAGTGAGAGTCTGCGTGTACACGTTTTGACACTCCGAATCAATGCAGATACAGATCTAGACTATGACTAATGTGAGAAATAGTGAGACTGCGTGTGGGAACCTTTATTTGAAACGGAAAACAAACAAGTTTAGATGTGTTGAATTTGATAAATTTGTTAGAAAAATTCACCCTAGTCATCAAGTCTTAGCATGCTCTGAAAGCTCACAAAGACACTACAAACAAAAACAATACAAAACAGAAGCACAAAACAAGAATGATAAAATATGACATGAATGAACAAAACCCAAAGCATATAAAATAAAACAACAGAATGATATAAAACAAATGAAAGAAATAAACACAGCAAAATAAAGAATGAAACAAAACAACACAAGACACAAAAAACAAAGCACACAAATAAAACAAAACAATAGAACCATAGAAAACAAAATGAAACAAAACCACAAAATAAAACAACAAAACAAAACACACAAGAAAACAAAGCACAAAACATGAAAATATGAGATGAATAAACAAACCTAAAACAAGTAAAACAAAACCTGATGCGAATGATGCAAACAAAAATGAAACAAAAAAGCAAACAAAAAGCACAAGAATGATAAAATAAGAAATAAATGAATAAACAAAACCCAAAACAAAATGAAAATTAAACAAAACACCAGTATGACAATGAAAAAAAAAAAAACAAACAAAAAACCCTAAAATAAAAAAAGCAACAAAAAACTCCTAAAAACTAAATGAAAGTAAAAAAAAAATGAAACATAACAAAAACCAAACAACCACAAATAAAAAAAAAAAAAAAAAAAACACAATAAAACAAAAGGCAAAACATGAGAAAATATAAACAAAACCCAAAACAAATAAAATAAAACAAAAGAATGAAACAAAACCACAAAACAAAAAAAATAAATAAAACAAACAAAAAAGAAAGACACACAAAAAGCACAAAACAAGAATTATAAAATATGAAATAAATAAAACCTAAATACAATAGAATGATACAAAGAAAAATTAAAATTAAAACTCCACAAAACAAAAAAGAAAACAACAAAAACAAAACAAAAAAGACACACAAAAAACAACATATTAAAATACGAAATAAAGGAATAAACAAAACCAAAAACAAATAAAACAAAACAGCAGAATAATACAAAACAAAATTAAAATTAAACAAAATGCCACAAAACAAAATGAAACAAAAACGAAAAAAAAAGTATGCAAATAAAACAAAACAATAGAAATGTGCAACAATAGAAATGATGCAAAATAAAAAAGTAAACAAACACCACAAAGCAAAATAAATAAATAAATAAAAAAACTAAAACAAAACAAAACAAAACAAAAACTGAATGACACAAACAAAAGAATGATAAAAAACAATGAAAAACAAAACTGTTCAAATCACTCCTAGAGGTAGTAAATCAAAAGTATAAACCAAACAGTTAGAAAGTGTCAAGTGCTGAATTCACTTACCATGTTAACAGCATCCTGGTCAAATGGGTTGCACTCGATGTTCTCTGGGTAGTGGGCAAGCACTTTGGACTTGAAGGTCCTTTTGAGGGGGCTCTGATCAAAGTTTTCCCCTGCAGAGTGGAATGGAACAAGTATTAAGAAGAGTAAAGGCCTGGAAACATCTTTTAAAATATTCATAAGCTTTAAAATGCAGAAGCATCTATGATATGAGCGTGTCTGAATTCTTATGCACGGTCGTAAATAAGAAGAGGTTTGTCATACGTCTCACTTACACTGCATTAAACTGATAAAAGCTTCATGGTTTAGCCACTAAACTGCAAGGCCTTTTGAATTAATAGTACAGTATGGAGTCCTCCACATGAACAAGTTAGAGGATTGCATACTTCTGTTTAGTTTAAGTGAACTAAGGTGTTAACTTATATTTTCAACAGTTACAGTTTTAAAAAATCTGGGATATTACTATAACACACACTTTCATTTTTAATTTTAATAGCTTAAGAACTTGTTGAAATAAACAGTGCTGTGACATGATTACTACAACTCTCAGGTATGTTGGACGGAGTAATCCACTTGTATTTACCATGTAAATGTGACCCAGATACGACACCTGTCTCTGAGGGGATAGCGCTGGTCTGAGCAGGATTCCTCACCCTCTAATCTCAACACTAACATACTCGCACCTACATCTGGGTTTGTTCACATTAGCAGCATTCATTTTCCCCTTCATAAACTTCCAAATAAGAATGTGTTAATTGATTTATGATATGTTGAATGATGATTCTTTAGGTCACTTTGGGTAAATTCCTAAATGGCTGCGTAAAACAACACTTTTTACTGTGTCAAAAACAGTGACCCATTTCGGTGTATGTCTCTTTAAATGATGACGAACTGCTGTTCACCCTGCCCCTCTCTTCTTTACCATCAAAAACAAAATGAAACCATTGCGTCCTCAGTGGCTCTGATGTCGGGAGAAAATCAAGACTCTTATGTTCACTTTTACATTCAAATACAAAACACCTGCATTGCTTACGAGACATTGTTGTCGCTACAGCATCGAGTGCGGAGAAAATGGCGAACAGCATACAACTGGCTGAGGGCTGAAATACGCTAATATGGGACAGTCTGTCAGCGGTTGTGGGTGGAGCCTGAGCAATATGACATCATACTGAACAGAAATTCAAAATGGCTTGATAATTGAGACTGTTTAGGTTTTTTTGGGGGATTTAAAAAAAAAGTGGAAGGCATAATCTGCCTTTATATTCCACACTTTGTTTGTCATACAGTGCTTTGTGCTGCGAGACGAAGTGGATGAACTTGTCGGATCTTGGCATTGTCAGATTTTCATTCTGGATTTTGGCGTTCGTTTGTACAGTGGCTCTGTATTGTCAAAACACCTCTCAAAATGCTTGCTACGGATGCGAAAAAACTGAAAATGGAACCCAATCAAATTTGTTTTATGACGGATGAACGTTTCGTAGGCAGTGCATAAACATGATCGACAGCGTGAGGTCGTATTTATTTTTTAACGTACGGAAATGTCGGTACTTTCTAATCAATTAATCGCGATTAATCACATTGAAAAATCAAGGTTTGTTTACATAATATATGTGTATATGTGTATTGTGTATATTTATATACATACAAATATACACAGTACACACATATATTATGTAAAACTTATTTTCGAAGTGATTAATCGCAATTAATCGATTATTAATACACATTAATATACGCAGTACACACATATTATGTAAACATATTTTTGATGTGATTAATTGCAATTAATTGATTATCAATCCATATAAATATACAAAGTACACACACATATGTAAACAAACTCATTTCTGTAATTAATTGCGATTAATCGATTATCAATCCACACAAATATACACAGTACACACACATACATTATGTAAACTAACTTATTTTCGATGTGATTAATTGTGATTAATCGATTATTAATCTATATAAATATACACAGTACATATATATTATGTAAACAAACTTATTTTTGACGTTTAATCGTGATTAATCAATTATTAATGATTAATTGATTATTAACGCATACAAGTACGTACACATATATTATGTAAACAAACTTCTTTTCGATGTGATTAATCGCGATTAATGGATTATTAATCCATATAAATATACACACTACACACACACATATGGAAACAAACTTATTTTTGATGTGTTCAATCGTGATTAATCGATTATTAATGATTAATTGATTATTAACGCATACAAGTACGCACACATATTATGTAAACAAACTCATTTCTGTGATTAATTGCGATTAATCGATTAGCAATCCATATAAATATACACAGCACACACACATTATGTAAACTAACTTATTTTAGATGTGATTAATTGTGATCAATCGATTATTAACACACAAGTACGCACACATATATTATGTAAACAAACTTATTTTCAATGTGATTAATTGCGATTAATCGATTATTAATCTATAAATATACACAGTACACACACATATATTATGTAAACAAACTTATTTTTGACATTTAATCGTGATTAATCGATTATTAATGATTAATTGATTATTAACGCATAAGTACGCAAACATATTATGTAAAACTTATTTTCGATGTGATTAATCGCGATTAATCGATTATTAATCCATATAAATATACACAGTACACACACGTTATGTAAACAAACTTATTTTTGATGTTAAATCGTAATTAATTGATTATTAGTGATGAATTGATTATTAATGCATATAAGTACGCACACATATATTATGTAAACAAACTCATTTTCGATGTGATTAATCGATTATTAATCCATATAAATATACAGTACACACACATATATTATGTAAACAAACTTATTTTTGATGTGATTAATCGTCAATAATCGATTTGACAGCACTATTAAATATATTAAAAATTTAAACGCATCAATAACCGGATTTGTTTAGGGTTAATATGCAGGTTCAAATCATGGAAATCATGATTCATTCTTTACGTCAGCATACAATGATGGTCTGAGAACAACAGGAAGGCACTGTGTCGCTTTGTACCATCATGAACGCAACAGTTTCATAAGACGCAATTGCTTTTTTGACTCAGTGCATGTTAGTGCATCTCAAACAAGCTTTGACAGCAAACCACAAGCGGGAACATAGATTGGAAAAGCGCCATGAACAGCGCAGATTACAGGAGCAGACAGTGTGTCATGCAGGATTTGGATCTGATGAGAGGTAAAAAGAAGAGATATAAATCGAAAGCAAACAGGATAGAGCGTGCAGTTAGCATGAAAAGATAAACAAGACTAACTAACTGACAATACTGATGTTACAAGTACAATTCTGATGAGATGAAAACGGCACTCAGGCAGTCAGAATGAAGCAAAGTAATTAAGATTGAGTCTAATTAACAACGTAGCTCATGTTTTGTCATGTATGAAAATTATTTACGGCGTGAGTCTGTGCTGTGGGGTGAACTAGCGGTGATTTGGCAGGAGAGAGTGTGTGTGACAGCCCTGGGCATTAACTAACAGGAAAGGACAGGGAGGAGGAGAAATCTACTAAAGCCCTTTATAACAGAGAGTCTGGGGCCGCAGGCATACACGTGAGAAGAGAGACACTGATGCAAACGCCCCATGAAGCCATAGCAGGAACAGCAGGAGAACGGCAGAAAAACAAGACAGGGAGGCAGTAAGAGACCGTCAGTGTTGTGAGAGAACAGGAACTGATTTAAAATAACAAGCTGAGGCAAATGACCCACATTTAACTATGATGCATATCGCATAGAGACAACCAGAGGAAAAGAGGGAGGAAGTAGTAAGGACTGAAAGCTAAATGACAACAATGACCCCGTTTACACTTGGTATTCAGAGTCGGTTAATTTTGATATGTAGCAATGTTTGATCAATCCTTGATGGATATAATGAAGTCTTGTGTATTTTCCTAACCAAACAGCCCATTTCCTTTGGAAATACATTAAAATGCAATTACATGAATGCGTTTTTAATATGTACAATCAACAAAGTGGCAGTCAAAAACACATTACCACATTACGTTTGTATATATTATATAAATGTAAACATTAATCTGTTCAGATGCAGATGGGACAGCAAAGGATACACTAAAATGAGGGTTTTAAAATGGTTAGAAGCAGCTTCAAAACAAAATAACCACTGAAAATTCTGGAGATTAAATTTATTTTATTGACATATCTGATTAATAAATATGAAAATAACATTAAATTTAACCTTAAAATTCAATAATATTTAACTATTAAAATATTCAAATATTAACTCTTACATTTATTCTAAATGATTAAAAATAAAACACTATTATTTATTCAATAATTTACCATTATATGATTTTAAAATAAAAAAATATTAACATTAAAAAAAATAATAACATTTAAATATTAAAATTCCCAAGCCGAAAAAGTGCACACATTTATTTGCACATAACTGCAGCAAAAAATTCTGGACATTAACATATAAACATATTTATTTTATTTACACAATTGCCTGATAAATATGAACATAATATTAAAAGCAACACTAAAATTCTATAAATATTTAACTATTAATATTCAAATATGAACTCTTGTAATATATTTATTAAAAATGATTTTAAAAATACTATTATTTATTCAATAAACAAACATCATATAATTAAAGAAAATACTAAAATATGACCATTTTTAAAAATAACATTTCAACATTAAAATTCTATAATATTTGCCTATTAAAATTCAAATATTAACTTTTATAATATATTTATTCTAAATGATGAAAAAATAAAATATTATTTATTCAATAATTTGTAATATAATTTTAAAATTCAAAAATATTAACATTTAAAAAAAAAACATTTTAATATTACAATTCTATAATAATTACTCTTTTGTAATATATTTATTCTAAATATTTTTAAAAACTACTATTTAATAATTTACCATTACATATTTTTTAAATAAAAAAATTAACATTTTAATATTAAAATTCTATCATATTTACTTATTTTTACATTTAATCAGTAAATATTACAACATAATGATATTAAATACTAATATTCACATCTTCAAATAATAATTTTTATTAAAAATAAAATAACCCCATCCTAAATATTACAAGTGAATTTAAATCACAATATTTAAATGTACAGTAAGAAATGTCTATTTTCTCACAAAATCAGACGATTAAAAAATAAAATACCATTTATTCAATCATTTACATTACATAATTTTACAATTCAGGGGCTACATTTGGGAAACATTTTAACTGAATCATTTGAGGTGGATTTTAATACCAGGTGCAATCAGGGCTGAAGGAAAGAAGGATGAGAAATAAAAATGGGGAAATCTAGGGAAGCGTAGCGGTGAGGAGGTTAATGATGACATTTACCTGCTGCCACAGCCTCTGGGTCCCTGCCCTGACGATCGGCCTCTAGCCATTGGTACAAAGCTGAGATGGCAAACACACAAACAGACAAACAAAAAGCAAAAATGTCAAACCAAACACAGAAATGGAGAAGCAAACAAAATGGATGCATGACTGAATTCAAAGTGCAATGGCTTTGCAGACACAGACAGCGTGTGTGTTATTTTGCGGGCTGAGCAGTGATGGAGGTGAAGTGAGACATGTTTCACAGCCTTTGCTTTGGCGAGCACAGCTTGACTGTAGGCTGTAATCTCTGCGGGGACGGAGACATCACGTTGCGCATGACCAGCAAGTGCTCGAAGAATATCTTAATGGTGGGTGTTAAAGGAACGCAACGAGGTGGTTAAGAAACATCTACATGTGCAACCCACACAAACACACACACACACCACCCTTTCTCTCTTCTGAAACACAGTCTTTAGTGCATGGCTAGCAAAAAATGTTTGGATCAACAAAATTGGATGCGTGCTTCATCAATTTCTTAAACATAACCCAAGACATTTAATAGACAATTTTGAAAATCCCAAACCCTCTCAAATAAAATAAAATAAAAAAATATTATAAAATAAAATAAACAGAAAAAAAATAAATAAATAAATAATTAAAAGAAAATCATAAATGAAATAAAATAGTAAAATAAATTTAAAAAACAAAACACAATAAAAAAAATAAAATAAAAGTAAAAAAAAAAAAAAACAAATAAAAACAAAATAAAACAAAAAATAAAGTAAAAAATACAATTTAAATTAAAAAAAAAAAATACAAAAAAGCAAAGCAAAAAAATACAAAAAATTAAGAATTAATTAAAATAATAAAATAAAAATAATAATAATTAAAAGAAAATAATTATGAATAAAATAAAAAAATAATTAAATTAAATGAAAACAAAAGAATCATAAATAAAAAAAAACAAAAGAATAAAATTAAAATAATAATAAATTAAATGAAATAAAAACAAATACAAAATACACAAAACAATAAAATAAAATAAAGAATTAATTAAAAATAAATAAAAAAGTAAAAAATAAAAAAGCAATAAAATAAAAAATGAAATTTAAAAATAAAATTATAAATACAAACAATAAACAATAAACAAAATACGAAATTAAATGAAAAGAAAATAATCATAAATAAAGTAAAATAAAGTAAAATAACTAAACAATAAAATAAAAATACATTAAAATAAAAATCATTAATAAAATAAAATAAAATAAAATAAAATAAAATGAACTAAACAATAAAATAAAAAATAAAATTATAATAAAAGTCATAAATTAAATAAAAACAAAAAAACTAAAATAAATAATTAAAATAATAAACAAAATTAAATTAAATTAAATTAAATTAAATTGAGAATACATTAAAAATGTTGTACAACTAAATCTACCGTTGTAGTAATGAGAATCCTCATCGAGATTATAGGTAATAAACTAAAATAAATAAATAAATAAATAACGGTTTATTTTATTCAAATTAAATATATATTTTATTTTAGAGAGAAAAGCAAGCCAGACGTGTTGTTCTCGAGATTCACCCACACAGGAAGCGACTGCTGTGTCTGCAGTGTTATGAACGGCATTTACAGGATGACTCAGCCTGTGCGTTACAAACAAACGTCATTGCTGGCTGAACGTGAATCAGGCACTCTTTGAACTCACCTAAGATCTAGAACTACCTCTGTTAAATCCAGCACCTGTCATAGCCGTCCTCATTTAATTAACCCATATCACACTTTTTCAAAGACTCCGCTACTTCTAACTTCCACAAAAAGTAGTCTTTTTGCACCAAGGTATTCTTTACAGCACCTTCGAGTGCAAATACGCATCGTACATGTATGCATATTACAATCAAAATCATCAGACAGCACTGCAGTCATTTTTCGCAAGACCTTTTTCTGCATTAACACCTGGCAGCAGTGAAAGAGAGTATTGGATTTGTGATATTGAGCTTCAAAGACCAAAACCACTGGCCTCGCTCAGAGCACCATTCATTTTAAAAGTGCTGATGGAAGACGGAGAAAGCGCAAGGGATGGCACACAATGTCTCCCGCAGAGCCTTTGTCCATCCTCAACAGTGTTACGTAACTGAGCTCTGAGCTCTATGTATGTGTGTGTTTCAAGTGCTGAGCGGGCACATTGTGAGCACGAAACATTGGGGTTCTTCTCGCAGGGTTTCGACAGCTCTGCTGTCAGCCTCATAACACATCTACTAAAGCTGTAATCCACAACAAGTCCCGGCCCGTCAAAACCTCAATGCTTTATCTTTCACTACCATAGAGATAAGCAAGAAAACCTTTCCCTTACGTAGTCTGGTATTGAAACTTCACAGGACAAGTGGTTTGATACGAGTTACTTTTAAAACAAGCGAAGGCTTGGAACAAGTAGTGAGTCATTCGTCTTCATTTAAGATATTTAATGAGAGCGTTCCAGAGTTTTATTAAGAAAAGAGCTTTGTGACGTTAGGAACACGCCATGGTTAACCTCAATCATTCAAATACACTCAAAACACCACAAAAAAGCACTTTTTCAGGCCATGACAAATCACTCAAGGCTGTCAAGATAATGTAACTCATATCAGCCTGTTGCAGATTTTCAGGTCAAGGTTTACAGAGAACAAAACAACCTGTGTGTTTACATCCACTTTAAAAATTCAATTTCAAAGTCTGACTAAAATCATATCAGTCCGTTTATTTCTGATTTAGAAACAAAAATGCTACTGCATACTGTCAGTCTTGCATACTACATTCCTAAAGCTTAGTGTAGGGGTGGGCGATATGACCAAAATCTCATTTTACAATATGAGTAATTTTCACGGTAACAATATATATCACAATATAGTTATTTTTGCTTTATCCCCTTAAGGGTCATATTTGAACATAGACGTTTGAACAGTGTACTATTCAAACATAAATTGTTATAATTTATGAACACTTTGGATTACAGACCTAAGGTTGGATTTTTTAAAAACAATCTGCAGATTATTGCAGAAGTGCAATCACTTCAAAACATTAAAAGAGAAGTCCACTTCCAGAACAAAAATTTACAGATAATGTATTCACCCCCTTAAAGATTTTCATGTCTTTCTTTCCTCAGACGAAAAGAAATTGTTTTTTGAGGAAAACATTTCAGCATTTATCTCCATATAGTGGACTTCTATGGTGCCCCAAGTTTGAACTTCCAAAATGCAGTTTAAACGCGGTTGTAAACGATCCCAGCCGAGGAAGAAGGGTGTTCTTCTTCTTTTTAATGTCAAACGCTCGTCTTGTCTCGCTCTGCCTGAACTCTGTTTTTTCCAGTTCATGACAGTTTGTCGAAAAACTCCAATCTCATGTTCTCCCTCAACTTCAAAATCGCCCTACATCGCTGTTTTACCTTTTTTGTTAAGGGTGTTTGATCTTCTTTGCATGTTCACTTTGCAAAGACTGGGTCGGTACTTCTGCAGCGATGTAGGATGATTTTGAAATGATTTTTGAAGTTGAGGGAGAAAATACGATTGGAGTTTTTTGACACCCTAACTGTCTTGAGTCAGAATACACAGAGTTTAGGCAAAGCAAGACAAGATGACCGTTAAACATTAAAAAGTACATACATTTTATTATTTTTATAAAAATAACCAATCGTTTCACTAGATAAGACCCTTCTTCCTCGGCTGGGATGGTTTACAACCACATTTGGGATCGTTTGAAGTGGCATTTAAACTGCATTTTGGAAGTTCAAACTTGGGGCACCATAGAAGTCCACTATATGCAGAAATGCAGAAATTTTTTCCTAAAAAACAATTTCTATACAACTGAAGAAAGACAGACATGAACATCTTGGATAACAAAGGGGTGAGTACATTATCTGTAAATTTTTGTTCGGGAAGTGGACTTCTCCTTGCTATAAAATGAAAGCCTTATGTCTAAATAAGTCATGTTCCAAATTTGAAGTTGATTAAAATAAATTGAGGATCCTGTGAGATTTTATTTATGATGTTGTATCACAAACAGCCAGATTTTTTAATGCATTTTTCCTGTCACAAATGTCTACATTTCTCTATCAATATTTCTTCCATCACAAAATATGGAATCTTGAGACTCTATCGACCTTTCTGACGATATGCATTTTGTCAAGATTACAAACAAATGTATTCTAAAAGACCATAATACATTTTGTAATATGACACCTGACACCGCCCACTAAGGGGGAGGAGACTGCTAAAAGATTTTAAAGTGCAATTTCCATGATAACATAATGTCTGATTTCAAAATGGTTTTCACAGTGACAGTCGCTACAATTAATGCATTCATTATCGATCCATGAATTGCGATGCATTGATTTATCATGACAGGCCTAGTCTCCTGGTATTCGCTTAAGTCTGACGTCAAGCTTCACATCTTCTGTGACTTCCGGGTCCAAACGTTCTATCAGATGACACGAGAAAACAACAAACGGAACTAATTATACACTCATAATGTGAGAACACTACCAAAAACTCCACACCGAAATCCCAGACAGCCAGACAATGAAAATATAAATAAATAAATATAAAAATGACTTGTTTTTGAGATGCTGTGAGCACAGAGACTATACACCGTAAATTTGAAAACATTTAGCTTAAATGTTTAATATAAATAAACAGTGCTCATAAACGGCTGCTAAGATAGTATTCTCAAGTGAAACAGCATTTGTTGGTGTGTTCATTGGATGCATTACGTCATCACTTAACAAGCCCATATCACCCAACCCTAGTATGCACTTACAGTCTGGTATAGTAAACTTGATGATACTGATAGTCAAAAGTTTATAAACCATATAATTGCCATAAAATACCACAGTTTTTAAAGTTACACAACAAATAAACTAATTAGCCTTCACATTTAACAGTACAGATACAAATCTGAGAAGCATATGAATCACACTTAGCTGAAATCAAAGTCACATGGTGTTCGATAAGTCTTATCTGAGGACACAGGTCAGCGATGAGCTGGAACTTTGTCAATGAACAAAGTCAACATGACCAGTTCATGGTCTCATTTGGTCTCACACATACACAAACCTAGCGAAGACCCAGCAGATTCGACTGCGCAACCTTTTTGACCTGTTTAAGACCCTAGATATGCATATCGACACATCCAATGCTTGCAACAGTATCTTGGTGGTTGAGAAACTTAAAACAACCAGAGCCATCACATATCCAGAGCTGCATTTCTGACTGTTATTAAAGTAAACATTTTAAAAGCTTTTATTTTGAATGCTGTATGCCATCAGACACCCAAACATACATTTATATGATGAAGACTTCGGAATGGCCTTACCTCAGTTTTAATCTATTAGGATGAGAGCCACGCAGAGTGGTAAAGATGTTATGTAAGTGGATTTTGCACCTGTGACATAACTCAGTTATGACAAATATTGCCCATTCGGCACCAGCTTCTGCACAGAGCTTTAAATAACTCTCATCTAGAGCGATGATACTTATGACAGATATTCACCCAAAGAAGACAAACTGCCCCCCAGATGCTTTTAAAAGCACTTGACCGACATAACCATCCCATATACGCACCAAGTGGCCAAAAGTATATGGACGCCACCTTGAAATTAACACATTTTGACTACTCCTGTCACTTCTGTGAGAACAAATCTTAATGATGCACAGTACAATCTTTGGACCCTCAATATAAACATACATGTTTTTAGAGACAACTAATTTAAAGTGGGACTCAAACTTTTAAATGGATAGTTCACCCAAAAATGAAAATCTAGATGTATATGACTTTCTTCTTTCAGATGAATACATTTGGACTTACATTAAAAAATGTCCTGGCTCTTCCAAGTTTTATAATGGCAGTGAATGGGTGTTAAGATTTTGAAGTCCAATAAAGTGCATCCATCCATCATATAAAGTACTCCATACTCTTCTGAAGTGAATCGATGCATTTGTGTAAGAAAAATATCCATATTTAAAATTTTACAAACCCTAATCTCCTCCTTCTGCTAACTTCTACATCACTTCAGAAAGCATTTATTAATCCCCCGGAGCGGTGTGGATCACTTTTATGATGGATGGATGCACTTTATTGGACTTTAAAATCTCAACAGCCATTCACTACCATTATAAAGCTTGAAAGAGACAGGACGTTTTTTAATATAACTCCGCTTGTATTTGTTTGAAAGAAGAAAGTCATATACACACAAGATGGCTTGAGGGTGAGTAAATAATAGGATAATTCTTATTTTGGGTGAACTTTTTCTAACATAGATTTGTGTTTACAGATTTTCCAACACTAAGGACATTTTACCAAATCTAATGTGGAAAACTAGCCTGCACAAACATGCATGGACTTGAAACCTTATTGAACATATCCTGCGATGAACTGACAGCAGGCTATTGCCTAACATTAGTGCCCAACATTATGATGCTCTCATGTCTTGCTAAACATTTCATTTAATATCACAGCAAAAACCATTAATCCCTCTTTTCCCTGCCACAACAGCAGCTTTCAATGTTCTAGGAAGGCTTTCTACTAGATGTTGGAACATGGATGCAGGGATTTGCTAGCATTCAGACACAACATCAGCAGTAAAGCCAGGCACTCATGTTGTGCAACAGCTTTAGGCTCATAACTTGCTGTTTATTTGAGTTTTATTCTGTTGCATACTATTTCTTAACTGGCCTTGCTTTGTGTATGAGGCATCGTTGGAACAGAAAATAAAAGCGTAAAAACCTACTTAAACCTAATATACATTTCAGTTTTTACATGTTAATAATGCAATCAAAGGCTAAGTTAATGACAGATAATTACAGTATTGGTACAGGTTGTGAAAATGAGTCTCACGTTTGCAATACAGCACTACACAGCATTGAAGTTCACTTCAAATTAAGCGGAGGGTAGATTACAGTTGTACTGAGTCTCTGAGTAGATTATGCTAACAGGCTTACAGACCCCCTCCCACCATCTTTGATCTCTGAGCAGTCTAAAAAGTACTGGGGAGGATAAAAACATGACTTTGAACTGCTTCTCATCAGAAATATCTTAATTTGTGTTCGGAAGATGAACGAAGGTTTTACAGGTTTCGAACAACATGAGAGAGAGAATTTTCATTTGTGGATAAACTATCCCTTTAAGTTTAAACTCCCTAGAGTGGACAAAGAAACAGAAAAGGAAAGCTTCAGCTACACAGCACTAGCATTTGACCCGTTTTCCCCCATTTCAGGCTTATTCAAGGAAAAGTCAATGGAAAGTCAGGGAGGTGTTGCGGGATTAGCATAGCCATTGTCCCAATGTCCACGGTGGTGCTCACAGACAGATGGTCCAGGAACCAGTTCTCTTTATGGCTGTCCACTACTGCCTTGCGTCTCTGCCTGCAGTCACAATACGAGCTGGTCGGCGTCAATAAGAAACAATGAACGGAGACACGTCATGCAGCCACAATGCAACAATGCACCACTTGACGCCCAGGTTTTAAAAGTCTTGTCTGGGCTGAAGCATTAGAAGCTTTTTATTAGGGATTTAATATATCAGTATTTAATATATCAGACAAGTGTCATCTTTAGCAAATGTCACAATGAGCAGTTTTAATATCAGTGCATCATTCAGTATTTTATTTGAAATTTATTTACACAACTCTTTTAGAAATGCATGCAAAACTGCAGAACGTTAGCTGCAACTGGGGATTTCAGAAGTACATGTAGTTTGGTATTGTAATCTGCTCTGAATCCATGTTTTTAGTTTTTGTATGACTCAGGTCACTGCCTAGACAACAAACCACTAACGGCAGACATACTGCTGGCTGGGCAAAATGTACCTCTCAGCATCTTGTTTGCCCAAGTACTTGTTACAAGCTGTTTAGGGACCTCTATAAAAGTTAAACAGAGACGATACAGTGCTTCAAAAAGCACCACTTTAAATCAACAGGTACCTGAAGAAGACCAGACACTGTCGATTCGCTGTTAATGACTGTTCAAGGTGTCAAATCCTCAGTAAATGAAGGTAATTGAAAAGACAGATCACCTTCTTTAGGTAGAGGTGTGAACGATGGAGACAGGCTAGTACATCAAAGACTGAAACATCTTTCTCTGCCAAAGCAGGAATGCCCATTTTATTGATGCATGGCACATCAAGTAAAACACAAGATGAGATAAAGGCCTGTAGATGCGGCACGCTGTGTAAGGGAACTGAAAACATGATAAAGGTGCAAATCACCAGAGCG
Organism: Labeo rohita; assembly: GCF_022985175.1. Taxonomy (NCBI): domain Eukaryota; kingdom Metazoa; phylum Chordata; class Actinopteri; order Cypriniformes; family Cyprinidae; genus Labeo; species Labeo rohita. The sequence continues at coordinate 32,554,022 of NC_066872.1, read as the reverse complement.
GAAAGATCAGCATGTGCATGACTGTGATTCAAATTTTGCGTTTCATGTTTTCATTTCCATTGGTTATTACTGTTCACAATCACAACATGACAAATACCAAGGGACTGCATGCGAAGCAATTTCTTTCTCACATGTAGCTATCCTCTTCAAACACAAGAGGCCTATTTATAGTCTTATTTTTATTCCACTCAGAGCACATACATGACACCCTTAGGCTTAGAATATGTGCCTTGAAAGTGACAAGCCCTCTAAGAAAAAACATCCACTGTTGAACGAGAGGGGATAGAGACAGAAAAATAAACAGAAGCGAAAGATAAAGATAACATGAATGACGGCCAGCAGGGCAGCTTGTTTTCCCCAAATCACTTGTGGAAGCAATTTTGAGGAAGTTTACAATAAGACAGTTGCACTTTGAGATATGAAGCTGAATTAAAAAGTCAGACATTAAGAAATAAAGTCACACTGTAATATGCAAAGATGCACTGTGACAAAAAGTCACAATAAGAAGAAACAAAGTTACTTTGCATGACATATTAAGTTGCACTTATGAAATATAATGTCGCTATGCATTATATAAAACCACGTTGTGATATAGTCACAACTACAAGAAAAACAGTTGCCTGAAAAGTTGAGACAGCTTTGCATTGTGAGATATAATTTGCAATTACAAAATAAAAAAAGTCGCCTTGTGAAATATAAAGTTGCAATTATGAGAAAAAAGTCACCATGCACAATTAGAAGGAAGTTGCATTGTGAGATATAAAAAGTGGCAACTACAAGAAACAATGTCACCATGTGCATTTAGGAGAAACAAAGTTGCACTGTGAGATACAGTCGCAATTACAAGAAATAAAGTCACTATGCATGATATTAAGTCACATTGTGAGATAGTCACAACTACAAGAAACAATGTCGCCTTTAAAAGTCGAAGTTACAATAAAAAACCGTGCATTGTGAGATAAAATTGCAAAATGAAACATTGCAATTATGAGAAATAAAGCAATCAGGCACACTTAGGAGAAACAAAGTTGCACTGCGAGATATAAGTCACAGTTACAATAAATGAACTTGCTATGTGTGATACGAAGCCACACTGTGAAATATAGTCACAAGTACAAGAAAGAAAGTTGTCTTGTAAGATAAAACATTGCAGTTACAGGAGACATTGTGTTGCATTGTGAGATATAAAATTACAACTACAAATTCTAAAGCTGCAATTACAAGAAATAGTCACCACACACAATTAGGAGAAAAAAAGTTGCATTGCAAGATATAAAGCCACAACTACAAGAAATAATGTCGCCTTGTGAAATATAAAGCTGCAATTATAAAAAGTCATCATGCACAATTAGGAGAAACTAAATTGCATTGTGAGATATAAGAAGTTGCAGTTACAAGAAATAGTCACCATGTGCAATTAGGGGAAACAAAGTTGCATTGTGAGATATAAAGTGGCAGATACAAGAAATAAAGTCGCTGTGCATCATATAGTCACATTGCAAGATACAGTCACAACTACAAGAAACAGCCTTGTAAGTCGCCTTAAAAATTGCAATTACAAGACATAAATTCATCAGCACAAATAGGAGAAGCAAAGTTGCACTGTGAGATATAAAGTCACAATTACAAGAAATAAACTTGCTATGCATGATACAAAGCCAAATTGTGAAATATAGTCAAAACTACAAGAAACAACGTTGCCTTGTGAAATATAAAGTTGCAATTATGAGAAATAAGTCATTTTGCGAAACATACAGTGGAGATCAACAATATATAAATACTTGCTTTTTTCTAAAATATTGTTAATCTTCATCGTTAAAAATTTGATTTAGGAAGGAATATTAGCTGTAGGTATACCACTGTTCCACTAGCATTTTAACAAAAAACCTTCATTTTGTGAAAAACACAAATGATCAAAATTTGAGAACAATAACCACCGTAGCACAAAAGATGATTACAACAAAAATTTTGGAGGGTTACAGCTGTCAGAAAAGTGATTTGAATGACTGCAGGACATCACTAGCTTCTCAGACTGCACTGGTGTGATCTTGGTCCACTCTTCTTCATAATTTAATAACTATGGTGGGTTTCTTAGCCATAACTTTGTCCCCAACAATTTTCCAGAGATTTTCAGTCAGGTTTAGATCAGGACCAGCCATTTCATTATTTCAATGTTCTTAGCTTTAATGAACTGCCGTACCTGTTTTGCATGTCTTGCATAAAAATTGCAGGCTGATTGGGAGATGCTTGCAGGAAAGGAACTGCATGTTGCCACAGGAGGTTCTGATAAAAATTTGCATCCTGCTATGTATCTGTACAAGAGTCTCAACTTCTGCTATAGAAAACATGCCACAAACCATGACACGCACTTGGGCTTCAGTCTTTATCTCAGTTTGATGTTTCCCATTAGTTAAGCAAAAAATTTGCTTAACTAACTTGTGCTCATCGCTAAAGTGAACTTTAGGCCAGTTCTCCTCTTTCCACACAACATGCTCCTCAGCAAAGGTGAGTTTAGCCTTTTGATTCTGCTAATAAGAGTACACTTTTAGTCCGACTTCTCTAAAAACATGGCGAGACTGAACCGGCAAGCAATTCCAGCTGCAGTGCTGAACCAATTCCTCATTTAAAGTCTCTGCATTACCCTGTCTTCTCATGCATTTGTTTTACGTGGACAACCAGTCTTTTCAGGGGACTTAGTGTCACTGTAAACCTACAACAGCGATAAACTTTTCTTGCAATGGCTGAAAGGGTCATCCCTTTGGCCTTCATCTGGAAAACCTCCTGTTGCAGGGTTTCATCTTGCCAAGTCTGTGAAAACTGAAAAGTTAAGCTGCCAGTAAACAGGGTTTGTCATATAATTAAGCCAGTTAGCACCAGGCGCCTGATTAGCACCAATAACTTGGAGGTATCTAGAAGTATTCTCTAATTTTAATCAGCATTCTTTTTCAAATATGTAATTTAAGTTTTTTTTATACTGCTTCAGAATATATTTAACTCATGAAATATGCTTAAAAAACTGCTTTTACTCCTGTTAGGATAACTTCAAACACTAAACAGTGACTTGAAATTATGGGTTGTTCTCCAATTTTGAACTCCACTGTAGTTGCATTGTGACATAAAAAGTTATAATTACAAAAAATAGTCACCTTGCGAGATATAGCATAAAGTCGCAATTATGAGACAGAAAGAAAAAAAATCACTTTGCTAGATAAAAAGTTGAACTGCACTACATAAAGTTGCAATTGCAATAAAGTCACATTGTCAGATAGTTGCAACTATGGAGAACAAAATTACTTGCACTGCAAGATATAAAGATGCAATTAATATTGTGAGGTGGAAACGGTCGACTACAATTTGTCTTCGCAGAGGATGACAAGCTGACTCGAAAAATGGCAACTGTAGTAATCAGAGCCGAGGAAAACCACCTCATTAACAAGCCTCTGCCATCAAGGAAAGTAGGCACGGCAACTCAAAATAACACCAATCGAGGGGCCACAGTGCGTTTGTGTAATGAAAGATCACTTCAATTAACCTTGACACAGTCAAAACAACCTCGAATAAAAACAAGAAACAGATTGTACACAGACAGTCCAGTGAAAGGGCGACCAGCAGTGATGATTATGCGGAAAAGCCCAGGGAAAGGAGGGGAGATCGGTCGTATGAGTGCAGGGCTCCTCTGGGATTGGACGGCAGCACATTCAGTCATGCAGAAACACGCTGAGGTATCCAGCAGGAAATGTGTGTTTTGAACAATGGACGTGAGGAAACAGGGCCAAAAATATATCAGGAAAACCATCTCTCGCTCTTTCCATCTTCAAGTGGTTTGAATTACAAATGAGCGTTCTCATCTTTTCACAGTAGGTGCAACCAAAGCTAACCTTTAGAAACTAGGTCACCAGAGAATACAGGTGCTACGGGGTGGGGCGAGGGGGCTTTTCAAAACACTCGATATTGATCAAACAAGAACAGTACGATAATCTTCAACAAAGGTTATGTTGTACATGGATCTCACATGAAGCATCTCACAATGCTACACACAGTGGGACTTCACATGGCTTATCTGAGCAACCTGGGGAGCTGATAAAATCCAAGCCCTCATGACACTGGACACACACAGCAGTAAATTAATCAAGCTCAAACTGTTTAATCAGGATGAACTTTATCTGGGGTACCAGACCAATCTCACTGCAAAAAAAGAGAAAAGGCTGAAAGAGAATGGCTTTCTTATTGTTAACTAAAACTATTAAAAATAATTTTCTTTAGTTGAAATAAAGCTGGAATCATGTAAAATCTAAAAAAAAATATATATATATATGTCAAAATCAAATTTAAAATTAAATGAAAAAATGAGAGAACTGAAATGAAAAAAAATTAGAACTGAAATAAAATTAGTTGAAGAACTAAAATTAATCACTTAAAACTAAAATAAATAATTATAATATTTTAAATAAAACTATTTAAATATTAAAAAACCTAATAAAAATTACAATAGCACCTAACAACATTTAAAAAAGATTTTTAAAAAATTTAATATTAATAAATACTCAGTATAAATAATGCTAAAATAACACTGTCTCAGCTTTCTCTTTATGGGACTTTTTTTTTTTTTTTTTTTATTGAGATTGGTCAATATTGGATATTTAAATACTTCCATCTCTTTTTACATTTATAATAATAATAATAATAATAATGCCATCATCTAATGTACACTAATAACTAATAACTGTGAATAACTAAAATTACTCAAACTAAAATAAAAACAATAATAATATTTAAAATAAAAACTGTTTAAAATATAAAAAAAACATTTAACAAAAATGACAAAAGCACCAAAAAAAAATTTAAAAAGAAAATATTTAAAAAAAGCATAATTTAAATATTAATAAATACTGTAATAATGTATAAATAATACTAAAATACTCTCCTTCAATGTAAATCTATAGGATTTTTTAAAAAATGGTTTATTGATATTGGTCAATATTGGATATTTAACTGTACTTACCTTCTCTTTTTACATGAAGAATTAAAATTACTCAAAATAAAACAAAAAAGTAATATTTAAAATATTAAAAAAAAAGACAAAAGCACCTAACAAAATGATAGGTCTACACAGGTCAATATTGGATATTTGACTGTACTTAAATACTTCCTTCTCTTTTTTACGTTTATTATAATGCCATCATCTAATGTCTTACACTAAATGTAATCGTTTTAGCAAATCTTTTAGCAACATAAAAATATTTTTCATAATGTACATTATAATGTTGCTATGATGCCTTAATTCACTTGTTGCATTTAAAACACATGATTTTAGTTTTAAGTGTTTTCATTTGCACAAAATAGTTTATACATTTGAACGTTGGCCATTAATCAGTTATCTTACATTTTTAATAAACTGACATAATCCCACAATCATTTCAGATCACTATTTAGCAGCCATGAATAGAGTTTAACTTGCATATCCCGGGGCAGACAGGCCTTTAATAGCATAGGCTTATTGTATTGATTTTTACAAATTCCTCTCTAAAAACCTCTGTTCAAAGCAAAAATAGAAACTCTAAGCAGGTTCATCATTATGATGTGATCCCACGCGGCCTGCTCTGCACTCTCTCGGTTTAAAGCAACACATCTAATCCACGAGAGCATCACGCACATGCAGCTTAGCTCTTCATACGCTTCACCAGCAGTCTGTTAAACTGTGCCAGGCCTTAAAAAGGTAGAGCAATCAGCACATCTGTTAAAACAAGGCCAGACAAAGATTGGAGAAAAACAGAGTAGGAGCACACAGACTGGCTACTGGGATTACAAGCAGTAGTTGCTTTTGGAAGCAGTGTTTTCACTGACAATTACACTCATATTCTTGGCAAGAGCTTTTGTGCTTTCAATTCAGGTTACAAGAAATGTGCATATCGCACGAGAGACAACTACAACAAACACAAGGCTCATGGTGCCAAAAACACACCGCACAAAATGCATAGCATCAAATACAAGTCATCTGAGAGTCATCTGATGACACCACAGTATGAGTGATTGAAATCAAAATGATGACTAGTGACAGCCATGTGAACTGACCAGCACTGATTGCTCAATGCAAGTCACACTGAACCGCAATACTTTGTGAAATCTTTAAAAACCTTTCAAGTTCAATAACCTTTTAGATGCATGTTCGTGATAAGACCAAAATGAGAAGTTCAAAGACTTACAGTTGAGGTCAAAAGTTTACATACACCTTGCAGATTCAGCAAAATGTTAATTATTTGACCAAAATATTTAGAAAAAGCTTTCAAAGCAGGTTACAAGAAATATGTATATCGCATATGAGACAATTACTACAAACACAAGGCTTGTGGTGCCAAAAAGAAACCACACAAGGTAGATAAATTTGACTTATTTTGTCTTTTGGGAAACATGTATGTATCCTCTGTAGCTTCTGAAGGGCAGTACTAAATGAAAAAAAAAAATATGATATTTATGCAAAATGAGAAAAATGTAATTGAATGGGTTGAAATACACAAAAATGCTGAAAAACCAAAGAATTTGTGGGACCTAAAGGATATTTCTGAAGAACAGCAGGCAGTTTAACTGTTCAGGACAAACAAGGGACTCATGAACAACTATCAGTAAACTAAAAACAGCTGTGGATCATTCAAGTAACAACACAGTATTAAAAATCAAGTGTATGTAAACTTTTGAACAGGGTCATTTTTTATAAATTCAGCTATTACTTTACTCTTGTGGACAAAACGTCTTTTATGTGAAATGTCTTATTCAGGTCAGTACTAACTAAAAAATAACATGGATTTTGTATGATCCCTCTTATTTTTGGTAAAATAACAGTTTGCAGATTCTGCATGGTGTATATAAACTTTTGACTTCATCTTTATAAATGTATAATTGATTTTTCCTCCCATTTTTTTACATCTTGAGTCCTCAAAACTTTCTCAATCCATCCATATAAGCCACTGTTAGATGTTTCCACAGGATGCCAACAAGACAATTAAGCCAACAGATGATATTAAATACCACGCCACGATTTGACACCACAAGCCATCCAAAAATTCAGACAATCCATATACTGTATGAGGATAATGATGATTGTTTTATTGATGCTTTGAGGTTGGTCCATCTCCAAACACTGAATTGATCTGAACCTTTTTCTAACAGATAACTGATTTCTTTCCTTAATTTAGGTAATTGAGTATTAAATTGACTTATCCATCTATCGATGTCTACATCTACATCTAATTAAATGTTATGATACTATCTGTGCTATGGGTTTAATAAGCTTACACAGACTGTGTTTACATTTTTTTAGAATTGTAAGACACTGTGATCATATTTTCAGTCAGAAACACCATATGTCAGCTCCGTCAGAACATTGCAAAGCTATTAGTTGGATTTTAAATACTTTTCCTCATCAGAAAGAAACAATTTCATCTCTTACAAGTAGCCAATATCAGAAAAGAAACAAAAAGGCTACTGCATTTAATAAACGTGTGAAAAACATGTTTATTTTCTCAACACTGCATGTGTCCTCTGAGCACGCAATGTGAAGCTCTCAACACATTGGATTTAATGTTATATTTGTCAGATTTATAAGGAACGTTTGCCATATTTAAGCAGTATGCAAGGAAAACTTAAGATTGAACACAAACCCCTGGTGAAAAAAACAGCTTATGCTGGTAGGTATGTTTTGATGCTGGTTTAAGATGGTCCTTTGCTGGTTTATGCTGGTCCTTAGCTGGTTTATGCTGGTTCTTTGCTGGTTCATGCTGGTCCTTGACCAGCAACATGACCAGCAAAGGACCAGCATAAACCAGCTAAGGACCAGCATAAACCAGCTAAGGACCAGCATAAACCAGCAAAGGACCAGCTTAAACCAGCATCAAAACATACCTACCAGCATATGCTGGTTTTTCCACCAGGGACATAGATGAAAACCTGAACATTTTTAACACAAACCCAACACAATTCAGATATCTATCCCATATGTTGTAGCAAATTCCGTCCCATGTTTCAAAAATCAGTGCAGTTCTCTCATTTCTTAGGGTTTCTTGTCAAATTCGAGGTTGCTAATCCAAAAAAGCTATATTAAGACATTAAACACATTTGAATGTCCTATCAGGAGGATAATATGATTCAGTCTGGCTCATGAGAAATCAGTGCACGTTAGCTTGTGTTTATTATAGATGCTCTAGTACATTTACAGTCAGGTTACAATGTATAACACACAATAACTCCGTCTTACCTGCCAATGCATCGGGTTCTAGACCCGTTTCGTTGTCTATTCCGCATATAACAAAGTAATGTGCAAAGCGGCAGGGCGCTGACCCAGAGCCGCTCATAGTGGCGCTCATCTCGGCTCAAGCTGATCCGCTTTGTCCGCGTTTGTTATTCAGACCCAGCCAGCTCCATATCCAGCGTCCTCAGGCAAATGAAATCAACCAAAGCGCTTTTGTAATGAAAGCTAATTACCGATATTTTACGCGGTGAGCTTCGGAAAGCAGTCTATGTAGGTATAATTTGGTTTGAAGAGCGTTTGCTGCTGTGGCTGTGAGTTGTAGCTGCTTTTAGGATCGCACTGACGCACCGCTTCAGCTGATCACACTCAGCCAATCCAGACCTTTCAAGCGTTTCACCACAAGTATTTGTTTGAGATGGAGCGCGGACTGATGCAAACCGTGTTTTGTTAAATGTGATCACCGGCAAAAAATAAGCAAACAAAGATTGTTCATAAATCAAAGATGCATTTACAAATAGTATGCACAAATGTTATTACATCAGATCATATCTGATAAATATTTAGGCTGTTGCTTTGTTTTCCAGTTCATGTCTGATTTGTTTCATGATACAGCCTACAATAAATATGTAAAAGAGTTCGTTCACCCTGGTGAGAACTATAAGCAAATGAAGTTTTAAATAAACAAAAGTCTACATTTTCAAACACAGCAGAACCTTTTTAATGGGAACGCCTTTTGTGTGTTTGTTTTGTTTTTTTAAATGTCCATGTCAAATGCCAATAGCCTATATGTGACCCTGGACCACAAAACTAGTCTTAAGTTGCTGGGGTATATTTGTAGCAATAGCCAAAAATATGTTGTATGGCTCAAAATTATTGATTTTTCTTTTATACCAAAAATCATTAAGAAATTAGGTAAAGATCAATGTTCCATGAAGATATTTTGTAAAGTACCTATTGTAAATATATCAAAACTTAATTTTTGATTAGTAATATGCATTGCTAAGTGCTTCATTTGGACAACTTTAAAGGTGATTTTCTCAATATTTAGATTTTTTTGCACCCTCAGATTCCATATACTGAAATAGTTGTATCTCGGCCAAATACTTTTCTATCCTAAAAACCATACATTGATGGAAAGCTTATTTATTCAGCTTTCAGATGATGTCTAAAGCTCAGTTTCGGAAAATTGGCCCTTATGACTGGTTTTGTGGTCCTGGGTCACATATTTAAAGACATGTTTGAAATGCCCCAAGCAAAATATAGTTATTTAAACATAACATTTTTTCTTAACCATTCACACAAATTAGACATTAGCAGTCATTTTCTACTACTACTAATATAGCTGTTTATTTATGATTTTTTCAGTAAAATATCATACTTTGAATATCTTTGCTAAAAAAACAAACAAAAAAACAATATAATGTTTTAAAAAATGATATGTGATCCTGGACCACAAAACCAGTCTTAAGTCGCTGGGGTATATTTGTAGCAATAGCCAAAAATACACTGTATGGGTCAAAATTATAGATTTTTCTTTTATGCCAAAAATCATTAGGAAATTAAGTAAAGATTATGTTCCATGAAGATATTTTGTAAATTTCCTACTGTAAATATATCAAAACTTAATTTTTGATTAGTAATATACATTGCAAAGAGGTTAATTTGGACAACTTTAAAGGCGATTTTCCCAATATTTTGATTTTTTTGCACCCTCAGATTCCATATACTGAAATAGTTGTATCTCGGCCAAATACTTTTCTATCCTAACAAACCATACATTGATGGAAAGCTTATTTATTCAGCTTTCAGATGATGTCTAAAGCTCAGTTTCGGAAAATTGACACTTATGACTGGTTTTGTGGTCCAGGGTCACATATAATGTATTATCCACTGATAAGCCATGGTTTCCAATGGCAGTTTGGTTACCGCCTATAGCCAGTATATTACAATATCGCCCTCTGTTGGTTAAACCGACGTATTTATAATGCATCTGTGTGCTTTAAATCAACCATTATGGTAATAATCTACTGGGCATCACTCAGTGTTTTACTGTGGGCTAAAACGAATTAAAATTGTTTTAAAAAATCCGATATAAACTACGCAATAAATGGGAAAAACCACAAAAAATACACAGACAGTAAATTCAGGTATATGGACCCTGGTGAAAAAAACAGCATATGCTGGTAGGTATGTTTGGATGCTGGTTTTAGCTGGTCCTTTACTGATTTATGCTGGTCCTTAGCTGGTTTAAGCTGGTCCTTTGCTGGTTTTTGCTGGTCATGATGCTGGACCAGCATGAACCAGCAAAGAACCAGCATAAACCAGCAAAGGACCAGCTTAAACCAGCATCAAAACCTACCTACCAGCATATGCTGGTTTTTTCACCAGGGGACTCAATCTAGCCTAGTTGTTTTTCACACTTTTGTACTCCAAGGCCTCCCTCATTGTCGAAACAATTTTCAAATGAAAGTTTTTTAAGACCTTTTTCATTTTCAGAAATGTGGAATGTTAGTTATAGATTAAAAATAAGTCAAACTAAAATAATTATCATTAAAATGAATTCCAAAAGTTTCAAGTGATGAATGTTCTTCTCAATTAACGTACAAGACATTTCCAGTCATTCATGATTTGGATAAGGATTTAAGGATTTTTCTAAAAAAACAAAACAAAACAAAACAAAAAAACATAAAAATACATCCAATACCAGTCATAATTTTACTATTTTACTATAAAATTTTACTACATAATTTTACTAATTTACTATAAAATAACCATTTCCTATTTGAATATATTTTAAAATATTATTTATTCCTGTGATTTCAAAATGTACTCAACTGTTTTAAATATCGATAATAATAATAATAAAATTGAACAGCAAATCAGTATATTATACTGATTTCTGTAGGATCATGAACACTGAAGACCAGAGTAATGATGCTGAAAACTCAGCTTTGATCACAGGAATAAATTACATTTTAAAATATACTCAAATAAAAAGCAGTTATTTTAAATAGTAAAAATATTTCACGGTATTACTGCTTTTGCTGTATTTTGAATCAAATAAATGCAGGCTTGGTGAGCAGAAAAGACTTCTTTAAAAAAAAAAAAAAAAAAAAAAAAAAAAAAATTAAAATCTTACTGTTCAAAAACTTTTGACTGGTGATGTATTGTTTATACAAATGCCCAAGGCGTTTTAAGATTTTATTAGGTTCTACTAATACTACTAATCTATCTATCTATCTATCTGACACTAAGCCTTTACATTTGCTTCGAACTTTCAGGCTAGGCTTCTCAAGCCAACCTCAAAGTTCGTTCAAAAGTTAAGTTAGTGTTCTAGAAGAAGTGAATAAGTTTTAGCTTATTTTATAGCTTGTTTTGTCTTATTTTAAATCATTTTAAGTCCATTTGAGGCCTTCTAGTGCACTCCGGGCCCCTGGTTGAGAACTAATCTATAAGGATATTCTATACAACAGCGCTCTTGATTGTGTGATATTAAATATAACAGTGAATAACATAATGTTGTATGTTGTCAGAAATGGTTACCATAGTAATATTTCATCTATACAAACTTTTATTTGTGACGTCACTGTTGTGGGAGGAGCCTCGTGTTCATGAGGGGTCAGAAAGTTTTCTCTTTGCGCTACAATGTATAATGCTGAGTCCACACTTCACTGCTAAATGCCAACCATTCCCCTGCATTAGCCGAGTTCAGTCCATAGTTGGTCCACTTTCATCCACGAGTGCAGGTGTTCACTGGTGAATGCAGAAACACGATCTGTGTGAGGTGACGCATGTTTAAACCACACCCTGAACACAAAGAAGAACCACAGCGCTGCTACACGCCCAACAGAGAGACTCGAACACCTGACGCTTCATCCGCGAAGGACCCGATGGCGGAGGCGGCAGACTTTATGCGGTCTGTGTTGCCCGTTCACCGGGCTTTTTACTCGGAAGACTCTTCTTTAGCTTTACCGCAGGCGGACAAACTCGCCCTCGCAGACGCACACCGGCTGAACCGACTACAGCAACAAGTACAGCTTACTCTCTCACGGAAAAGAAAGAAAGCAAAACCGACAGGTATGTGGAATGAAACTCCATCAAATAAAAGTAAATGTGTGAAAATAAGCAGTGTTTTGGTTTGGAACAGAATACAGGTGTATACATTTTTATATTTCTGGGAAAAGTACAGTATGTCAGTCAAAGGTTATTGGTCAGGTTTCAATGGTTCTTTGTTCTCAACTCTTGGTATTTTCTATTTTATTTGCGTGTAAATAACATGCAAAAGCATATTGATTTATTCCCTCATTTAAATTTATTTTTAATATTCTTTACAAAAAGTACTGTGATTCTACTATGGTATATCATTGTGTTACAGAGTGACTTTGATGTATACAATAGTACTAAATAATGAGGCAAAATCTGTGTTCTTGTACCGTATTATATTTACATGGTACATCAAGAAATTTTTATCTTTTATCGCGATTAATCGCATCCAAAAAACGTTTTATATACATATATGTACATATATGTGTGTGCTGTGTATATTTATTATGAATGTATAAATACAAACACATGCATTTACATATTTAAGAAAGTATGTTTTTTATATATTAAATATATTTTATATCATATAAATTATTTAAAAATTAAGGGCTGTTTTATGATTAATCGCGATTAATCACGATTAATCACATCCAAAATAAGTTTTTGTTTACATAATAGATGTGTAAGAAAAATGTGTTTATATATTAAAATTATTTATGTATAATACCAATTATATGAATGTAAATATACATATGTAATTATTTTCAAAATATATGCTGTATGTGTGTGAAAATTAACTTATTTTGGATGTGATTAATTGCGATTAATCACTTAACAGCAGTATATACATGTAAATATTTGCAAATATTTTCAAAATACTGTATGTGTGTGAAAATTAACTTTATTTTGGATGCGATTAATCGCGATTATTCGCTTAACAGCACTATATACATGTAAATATTTGCAAATATTTTCAAAATACTGTATGTGTGTGAAAATTAACTTCATTTTGGATGCGATTAATCGCGATTATTCGCTTAACAGCACTATATATATATGTAAATATTTGCAAATATTTTCAAAATACTGTATGTGTGTGAAAATTAACTTTATTTTGGATGCGATTAATCACGATTAATCGCTTAACAGCACTATGTACATGTAAATATTTGCAAATATTTTCAAAATACTGTATGTGTGTGAAAATTAACTATTTTGGATGCGATTAATCGTGATTAATCGCTTAACAGCACTATATACATGTAAATATTTGTAAATATTTTCAAAATACTGTATGTGTGTGAAAATTAACTATTTTGGATGGGATTAATCACGATTAATCACTTAACAGCACTATATACATGTAAATATTTGCAAATATTTTCAAAATACTGTATGTGTGTGAAAATTAACTTTATTTTGGATGCGATTAATCACGATTAATCGCTTAACAGCACTATATACATGTAAATATTTGCAAATATTTTCAAAATACTTAAAAATTTCAAAAAACAAATCAAAAATAAAAGAAAATTTTATATAATGTAATTATAGTAATTATAATAACCATGTAATATAACTGTTTCAACTATTTTGTTAGTGAGACAGGAGAACCCTACCTTAGTTTGTCAGAAGTCACTCATTCAGACCTATTTAGTAGGATTTGTAAGTGATAATGAAGAATATGTTTTCCATTGTATTGTATTGTATCCAGTCCAATTGTGTGTTTTGGGCGTTGCAGAGTCCTCTCTCTCAGACAGTCTGTCCAGCTGTCATATTTCAAGTAGCTCATCTTTAGGAAGTCTGCACCTGAAGGTAAATACATTTTTCCAATGGGCAAATATGTTCTTAAAGAAACAGCTCACATTAAAATTCTGAAGCAGTTTGATGGGTTTGTGTCAGAAATGGACTAAAGTATTAGTTAGTGGGTGAACTAATCATTTAATATCGCTATTTTGATTCACTTGAGATAACAACACTATTCTTTGCAGCGGATCCCCGTCAGTCATGAAGTCACAAGGTTGTCACGGATGGTTGAACGATCTCGGTGGTCGAATACCGAGCCACCTCCATTTTACAGAGGCTATGGAAGCTTTCGTTACATTGCTAAAAAGCCGGCTTTCTGCTGGGGGTCTAATTCTCTCACACTCCCCTCGGCCCCTAGAGTCAACCGTTTTCACATGAAAACACAAACTTTACGTTACGCCCATTCTGAGGTTCTGCGAAACCCGAGGTTCGCAGACCTGTCGGGTGTCACACAGCTCTCCAGTAACCCTGTGTATGAGAACAATGACATAGATGATACAGATGACGTGTTTTTACCCGACACCCCACACAATGCTTCACAAGAGAGAAACAGGATGGAGATAGAGAAGCACACCCTTCAGAGGACCCTCTGCATGCCGAGAGAGGGGGGGTTTGGTGCTCAAGAACAATCAGAGAACGTGTCCTGGCACAGCCGCATACGGAAGCCGAGTCTGGAGCTTGTTGCAGGAAGACGTCTCTCCCAACCTGGCTCGCTAATCAGCATGGAGGAGCAGTCGGGAAGCTCGAGGATGATAGACAAGGTGGCGGTCAAACAAAATGCAATGACAGGGTCATCAAAGTAAGTCAGTAGTTTATAAATTTTAACTTTTAGTCATTTAGTAGACACTTTTATTCAAAGCAACTTACAAATGAGGACAATAGAATAGAAGCCTCTAAATCAATCTGACGTATTTGTTGCTTCTAGAAAGCATTTCTTTCTGGCTACTTTGTATTGGTTTCTATGTAAGTACTGGTGCTTCTAATTGGGCTGAGTTTGGAATTTAGCAAGTTAGAAGTGAAAGTATTTGATGGATGTATACTATGTGTCAGGAGCATTCACTCAGTATCATTATCTCATTATTGACTGAGATGGCTTTTAGCTGGTTTTGCATCTGAGCTCTTCATATATACACACACAATAAATTATATAATACTGAATTTAAATTAAACACATAATTGTGTGTAATATAATTTGTATATTATACGTTACAAAGATTGGTCTGCACTAAATATTAAATTGTGTACCCACAATTTAAGATAAGAAAAAAAAAATACACTATCAGTCAAAAGTTTTTGAACAGTAAGGTTTTTAATGTTTTTAAAGAAGTCTGAATTTTTATCATCATAATTCCAGCCACATTCTGATGTTCTGCTTTAAAAAAACATTATGATGATGTTGAAAACAGCCGAGTAGAATTTTTCATGTGTCTTTGATGAATAGAAAGTTTATCTGAAGAAGAGCATTTATCTTTTGTAACATTATAAATGTCTTTATCATAATTTTTGATGAATTTAAACCACCGTTGCTAAATAAAAGTATTCATTTATATAATTTCTTTTCCAAAAAAATTATACTGACTCAGTTTTTGAGTGGCATAGTGTATAATGTAACAAAAGCTTTTTATTTCAGATAAATGCTGATCTTTGGATCTTTCTATTCATCAAAGAATCCTGAAAACCTGAAACTCAGTTGTTTTAAATACTGATAATCATTTTAAAAAAGTTTGTTGAACAGCAAATCAGCATATTAGAATGATTTCTGAAAGAGCATGTGACACTGAAGACTGGAGTAATGACGCTGAAAATTTAGCTTTGATCACAGGAATAAATTAGATTTTAAAATATATTCAAATAGAAAACAGTTATTTTAAATAGTAAAAATATTTCAAAATGTTACTGTTTTTGCTGTACTTTGGATCAAATAAATGCAGGCTTGGTGAGCAGAAGAGACTTCTTTACAAAACATGGTAGTGTACATAGGTCATAAACATAGTAATTACCTTGAAACAAAGACATTTCTGTCCTTTGTCTGTTTGTTAAAGGAAGGTCAGACAAGCTGAACTAGGTCCAGAGATGACATTAAAAGGGGCTGTAAATCTTCTTGCACAAGATAATATGGAAACACAAATCACCGCAGCTAACTTCATACAGAACCAGTGCTTTAACAGTCCAGATGCTAAGAAAAAGGTAAGTGATTCTTTACTCCAAAATTACGTACGCTAGTACGATCCACCCAAAAGATGATAATATCTCTCACATAGTCGTCAAAGTCTAGCCTCAACAGTTGCGTTGATAACAAACACCTGAGGCAAAATGAAACGATGAGTCATATTGTTACATGGTGAGCTGTCACTTTAATTAAGTGGAAAATGGGTGTGGAGAAAAGTGAGAGGAAAGTATTTAGCGTGGTTTACGTTTACAGTGCGAGTTAGTAGGATGACTACATTTGGCGTCAGTGTTTCATTGACTTTAGTGTTATATTTGTGTTCGTTTTCTAAAGTACTTGACCTTCGTAGACTTAAATATTTGAACAAACTTTCAAAGGACAGTTCATATTAAAAAAGGGTGGTGTAGGTTTAAGATACATTTATCACAATTGAATCCTTAAGGAAAGGTAAATAAAATTATTTTAAAAATGTGAGCCATATATGGCAGTGAACGTATTTAAATGTAAAAATACTGGAAATCATCTTGCACAATTAAATAGCCAATATCGTCCAATTACAAAATATTAAAATATCTAAGATCTGTCAATAACCAGTATTATACATATATATTCTGCTTCCCTAAAAGTAACAATTTTGACTATTTTATAAACTCTTAGACTCATATAACTGGATTTTTTTTCCTTTTCTAATAATAGTTTTTCATGTACTTGTAGTTTTCATGTATGTTGATGAACTATAATATTAAGAATCAGGAAGCTGCCTCCCCAATCCACCCATATCATTTATGAAATCTAACCTGTAATTTTTGTTGAATGATAGTGGTTGTGACATTATGAATGTTAGCACATACGTGCAGACACAGCCGCCCTTGTTTACGTAAAAACAGTGATTCAGTGCTCAGCAACTCCACCTGTCCTGATAAAAGACAGTGTGAATTGGTAAGCAGAGGTTAACCAAAGATAAAAGGTCAAAGGTATTATTTAGATTTCTATTTCAAATATATGCTAATCTCTTAAACTTTATATTCTTAAAAGAATCCTAAAAAATAATAAAGGTTTTCACAAAAATATGAAGCAGCACAAGTGTTTTCAAAATTGATAATAATAAGAAATGTTTCTTAAATCAGCATATTACAATGATTTATGAAGGATCATGTGACACTAAAGAGTGGAGTAATAATGCTGAATATTTAGCTTTGATCACAGGAATAAATTACATTTTAAAATATATTCAAATAGAAAACAGTTATTTTAATTTGTAATAATATTACTGTATTACTGTATTTTTGAACAAATAAATACTACTGACCACAGCATTTTATAATAAGTCTTAAAGTTAAAATAGCCAAAACAGGCTGTTTAATCATAAAGAGAAATGCTGGAAATTAGTAATAAAAAACCAGTGCAAGAATCTTGACTAACAGAAGTGGACTTATAGGAAAATATTAAAAGATACAAAAATATACATAAAATATGATCTATTTACGTTTTAAGGTTTCTCATTTTATCATGTTCCATCTGTTCAGATACATTATCTTAAAGGCATCCCAAAGCTACTAAAGCTCATGCAGAGTGACAGCGAGGAGCTCCAACGGGCTGCTGTTGGTGCACTCCGAAATATTGTTTTTGAAAACAATGACAACAAAATGGCAGTCAAAGACTGTGAGGGGCTTCCGGTGATCCTGAGACTGCTCAAGAAGAACAGAGACATCGAGACCCGACGGCAGCTAACTGGTAAGGGAGCAATTTAGAGTATTTAAAGGGATAGTTCATCCAAAAATGAAAATTTTGTCATTATGTACTCACACACTCATGTCGTTCTAAACCTGTAAGACCTCTGTTTATCTTCAGAACACAGATTAAGATATTTTTGTTCGAATTGTTGATTGAAGTCATTATTTTTGTTTTCTTTGCACACATAAATATTCTCGTAGCTTTATAAAATTAAGGTTGAACCACTGATCTAAACTAGTCACATGGACTAGTTTAACAATGTCGTTACTACCTTTCTGGGCCTTGAACGTGTCAGTTGCATTGCCGTCTATGCAGAGTCAGAGAGCTCTCGGATTCATCAGAAATATCTTAATTTGTGATCTGAAGATGAACGAAGGTCTTACAGGTTTGGAACAAAATAAGGTTGAGTAATTACTGACAGAATTTTCATTTTTGGGTGGACTATTCCTTTAAGTAAAATTTGACTGCACTTTAGCTGATCCAGCTAAAACTCAAGCCATGTCCCCAACTAAGAAAACATCCAGATCTTGAACGTGTGACCTCTAGCCTCCCACTAATCTTGCAGATGTTATTCTCTCTCTAGGGCTGCTGTGGAATCTGTCTTCTCATGACCTCCTGAAAGAGCAGCTCGCTAGAGAAGCGGTCGAACCTCTCACAGTTGGCGTGCTGGTGCCCTGCTCAGGCATTTCTGAAGGGGAAGACCCCAAGCTGGAGCTCCTTGCTGACCCTGACATTTTCTACAATGCTACTGGCTGCCTGAGGTATTACCAGTGTTGGGAAGGTTACTTTGGAAATGTAATAGGTTACAGATTACAAGTTACTTGATTTAAAATGTAATAAGTAGTGTAACTTTTCAATTACTTTATTAAAGTAATGTAACTTATTACTTTTAATTACTTTTTGATTACTTTTCTAAATTTCTAATATTTTCAACTGTTAATCATTTTGAAACATTTAAACCATGCATAGTTAACCTTACAGTAGTGTTCAACACTGATTACTGTCAGACTTTCAAAGTCCTTCATCACTTGAATTAAGATTATAATAAGTAAGGAATAACATACATCTTTATTTTGCGATAACAACTGGCTGGATGTACATTATCCCACTTATTACACAGCTGCTTGATAGATTATTTAGATGTTTCGTGTCAAAATAATTAGACACAAAACACTGATCTGAGTTGAAATATTTGAACGCAAAGCTTCCATGAAGAAATCAGTTGCTAGCAAACGGCAAGTTCAAACTAGACATTTTAGGGATACAGTGCAGTCATACCACTTTTCTTACACAACATTTCACCACATAAATAATTAAGTAGTATTACTAATTTGTTAGTTATTTTATAATCCATTACTGTGGACAAAAAAAAAAGAAAAGAAATGGCAGCAGCTGCGTTTGTCTATCCACAATACCAGGATGACAGAATTAAGAAATTGTCTACATAATATTGAATTAAGCTTTAATATTTTATTACGTAACCAAACGCAAAGTGTCCGCCAAGAAAAACTATCAGGCGTGTAGCACTGACTTAAGTTGCCCCGAATTAGTCTGAGTTATTCGTTTTTACCAGTTGTTATCAAGGAATAACATACCTTCGAATGTCATGACTGACCAATCAGAATCAAGCATTCCACAGAGCCGTGTAATAATTTAATTTAAAGCACAGCTACCACAAATTCAGATTTTTTTTTTTTTTACTTATTTTTTGGGAGAGATGACAGGAAAGAGCTGGGAGGAGAGAGGGGAGCGGGATCGGCAAAGGGCCTCAAGACGGGAATTGAACTCGGGTCACCGTAAGCGCAGTTGCGCTATATGTCGGCACACTAACCACAAAGCTATTGGCACCAACGCCCCAAATTCAGACTTAACAGCTCTTATTTACTTTGAGATCATTGTGAGGTTAAATACAGATTTGAAATCATAAGAAATAGTTTAATAGCTATGATACTGGGTTTGAAATCAAATGTTTGCATAGTTATGACAGAAAACACTAGCATCTAACAATGCCTTGGAAAAAACAATCTTAAAAAATAAAGTTTATAACCCAAATAGGAAATAAAACAGTTATCATATAAGCATGTGTCCTATTCTGTGTCCTAAACTCCTGAAGCATTCGTCTCATTTTAGAGCAGTCAATGCAATTTATGAAAGAAGTCAATTAAATCTGTAAGTGGGGGTGGGTGTGTGAAAAAAAATTCAGATCCCTTTTGTAATCACTGGCATTTTTCAAAAGTAACTGTAATTTAATTACACTTTTTTTCAGTAACTGTAACTAATAACAATTACATTTATTTTGTAATTAAATTACGTAATTCCGTTACATGTAACTAGTTACTCCCCAACACTGGGTATTACCAATGGAAATAGTAGATGCAAAATGTTTTAAATAAAGCAGAGTTATTTTGACAAGCCAGGCCATTCTTAGTGTTTCAACTGCCAACATTATATACATCGATCTATAAAAGTTTTTTTTTTTTTTAATACTAATACTTGTATTTTGACCGGCATCATTAAACACACTTATAATATTACAAAAGATTACCAAATCAGCATATTAGAATGATTTCTGAAAGATCATGGGACTCTGAAGACCGGAGTAATGCTGAAAAATCAGCTATGTCATCATAGGAATATATGACATTTTAAAATATATTAAACCAGAACATGGTTATTTTAAATTATAATAATATTTTACAATTTTCAGAATTTCACAGTATTTTTAGAATAATGCATTTTGCATTACATTATATTTTTATTTATTTATTTATTTTTTAGAAATTTAAGTTCAGCTGGTCCAGATGGACGTAAAGCCATGCGGGACTGCGAGGGTCTCATTGAGTGCCTCATCTATTATATTCGTGGTACCATTGCAGACTACAAACCTGACGATAAGGTAAAGAGCTACTCACATTAAATCCCCTTCTTAATCAACAGCAACACTGAGTCTGTCATTTATGTCTAGTAATTAAAGGAGTCATATTACAAAGAATCAATTTTCCTTGATCTTTGAAGATAAAAGAGCTTGAAATTCCTGTGCTATGAAAACACAGGATGTCCTGTCAAGTGGAAAAAAGAAACTTTTATTCAAACTAAGCTCTTAAAACAGCTCTTTCTGAATGCTCGCAACTTGATGAATGCATAAGCATGCGACTGTCCACATTTTCGTCAATGAAACTTTGCAGCTCACCCTTTGCGAGGTAGTAAAGAGAAAGCCAGATATTATGTTTTATGTAGTGTTATATCATCTAATGTAATCCTG
This sequence comes from Labeo rohita, assembly GCF_022985175.1. Lineage (NCBI taxonomy): Eukaryota > Metazoa > Chordata > Actinopteri > Cypriniformes > Cyprinidae > Labeo > Labeo rohita. The sequence continues at coordinate 32,532,767 of NC_066872.1, read as the reverse complement.
AGTGATTATTCCAACTGGTGAACAATTCATCCTAATTTAATTATTAATTCTTATTTTCCAGGCCACAGAAAACTGTGTGTGCATCCTGCACAACCTCTCTTATCGGTTTGATTGTGAGTTGCCTTGTGTGGATTCACCGGTGGAACAACAGCCCAAACAAAATCACAATGGAGAAACTAGCAACCCCGGCTGTTTCATCCTCAACAGTCCCAAAAATGCTGACGAGGTTAGTGTTATACATTGGATTTAACTGAAATGTATTAACTCTAAAACCATGCAAGAGGTAAATGAATTTGTTTCGTCATCAAAACAGATTTGGAGAAATTTAGCATTACATCATTTGCTCACCAATGGATCCTCTGCAAGAAATGGGTGCTGTCAAAATGAGAGTCCAAACAGCTGATCATAATAAGTAATCCATACGACTCCAGTCCTTTAATTAAAGGAGAAGTCCACTTCCAGAACAACAATTTACAAATAATTTACTCACCCCCTTGTCATCCAAGATGTTCATGTCTTTCTGTCTTCAGTCGTAAAGAAATTTGTTTTTTGAGGAAAACATTTCAGGATTTTTCTCTTCATTGGTGCACCGATTTTGAACTTCTAAAATGTCGTTTAAATGCAGCTTCAAAGGGCTCTAAACGATCCCAGCCAAGGAAGAAAGGTCTTATCTAGCGAAACGATCTGCAATTTTTATTTTTTTTTTTTTATATAAAAATTTGTATACTTTTTAAGCACAAAAGCTCGTGTAGCACTGGCTCTAGGATGCGCGTCCACCATGCTACGAATTAGTAATGGGTCGTTCTTGAACGATTCTTTCATTTTGAACGAATCTTCAGTGTGACTTGGGAAGAACGAGTCGTCTCGGGGAGTGATTCGTTCAGTCGCGCATGCGCAACATCTTATTAAGTTCTGTACTGGAATTAGTTCACCTGTTTCAAGTCTTCGGGTTTTTCGAGTCATTCGTTCATCTTATGGGGATGTCACGTGATGAATGAATGACTCAAACCCGAAACTTGTCAGATAAGAAGTGAGGTGAGCTAATCATAGACTAAAGACCCAGGTAAACAATGAATTAATCTTTAATGTTTCTTATAGCATTATAGTTCTGTCTTGTTGGTAGTGTGATCAACGTTTGTGTAGCAGTAGATGTGTTAGGGAAGTAACATGTAACATTTTAATCATATTTTGCTAAAATGAATGAAATGACTCAAAAAAAGATTCGTTCATTTTGCTGAACGAGACTCAAAGGTCCGAATCTGTAAAATGATCTGAACTTCTCATCACTACTACGAATCACGTGTAAGTTCATTGTCTGTGTACGGAGTATGGCGAAAAACATATTATTATCTTATTTTCTCCTACAACTTGAGAGGAGGACATCGTTCTACCTTTTTGTTTGTAAACAGCAACAGAAAAACATGAACATCTTGGATGACAAGGGGGTAAGTAAATTATTTGTGAATTGTTATTCTGGAAGTGGACTTCTCCTTTAATGTCTTGTGAGGTAAAAAACAAATACATCATCAAATGGCTAGTTCACCCAAAAATAAAAATTACCCCATGATTTACTCACCCTCAAGCCATTCTAAGTGTATATGACTTTCTTCTTTCAGACGAATACAGTCAGAGTTATATTAAAAAATGTCCTGGCTCGTCCAAGCTTTATAATGGCAGTAAATGGCTGTTGAAATTTTGAAGCCCTATAAAGTGCATCCATCCATCATAAAAAGTACTCCACATGGCTCTGGGGGGCTAATAAAGGCCTTCTGATGCAATTCACTGCATTTGTTTAAAAAAAAAGTCCATATTTAAACTTCAAAAACCATAATCTCTAGCTTCTGCTAACTGTTGTGTACACGTTCACGAGAGAGTAGCTATGGTTTATAAAGTTTTAAATAAGCATATTTTTCTTACACAAATGCATCGATTCACTTCAGAAGATCTTTATTAAGCCCCCAGAACTCTGTGGAGTACTTTTTATGATGGATGGATGCACTTTATTGGACTTTGAAATCTCAACACCCATTCACTGCCATTATAAATCTTGAAAGAGCCAGGACAATTTTTAATATAACTATGATTGTATTCGTCTGAAAGAAAAAAGCCTTATACACCTAGGATTGCTTGAGGGCGAGTAAATCATGGGGTAATTCATTTTTGGTGAACTTGAAGATGTTTTTAATGTTGTTTCCAGCTATCCAAAATATTGCTTTCTCCAGTGAAAAAGTTGTTTACAAAAAAGTGAAAAAGTTGTCTAAATCCAGCGTGAAATATGCACAGTTCAACCATGTTTTCAAGTAAAAACACTCCAAAACAGTACTAGATGAAAGTAAATATGAATTTTGCTGTGAGAGGACGAGAGACGATGGACATTTTTACTGGAGGAAGTGTAGTTATGGATTATGGAGTAAAAGCAACTGTTAAAATGTTCAAAGTTAAAATGCCAGAATAATGGATTTGTGTTTTACAAACACACAGTTTTCATTTCTTAATACTCTTATTGATGGATTGAAGTCATGTGGATTACTTGTGGATTATGATGATGTTTTTATCAGCTGTTTGGACACGTATTCTGACAGCACCCATTCACTGCAAAGGATCCATTGATGAGTGATGTAATGCTAAATATCTCCAAATCTGTTTGGAAAATGCCTTTAAAATCTTTTGAAATACAGCATATGTCTTTCAGATTCAAACTACAGTGATTTAATGTTGTAGCTGATGATGTAATCAATGCAAACGTGTGGCTTTTTTCCTGTTGAGTACTCAGACTGGTTTCTAATGCAAATGTAGTGGCGTCAAACACAAATTGACCTCATGCGGCATCGTACGCGTTGTGTCTCACCTCAGACTCAGGGAGCAGATGAAGTCTATCCCTTACTCGAAGAGAACGGCAGTCCTCATGGTGTAGAGTGGCTCTGGAGTGCCATCACCGTTCGCATGTATCTCTCTCTCATTGCGGTCAGCACAAACCAGCACACAAAGGAGGCATCCGTTGGAGCGCTGCAGAACCTCACAGCTTCTTCTGGAGAGGTATAATCCAAAAATGAATCTCAAAATAACTAAGCAGCACTGACTTCAAATCACATTTAGACTTAGATTAATGTCTTTTATCTCTATTAGACATCCCAAGCCATCGCACACTTCATCGTGCAAAAAGAGGGAGGCCTATCTCAGGTGAAGAAGATGCTACAAGAAGGAGAAAAGGAAGAGATTAGAATATCTGTGTCACTGCTAAAAAACATCTCTCGTTACCGAGAACTGCATGCAGATATTGGTGAGTTGCTTGCGCCAATAAACAATAACAGCTTATGGCAGAAGAGCGAATAAACAAATGGTTAATGAATGATTTATTTCTACAGTTAAGCAAGTGTTACCAGAGCTGGTTGCCATCCTGCCAAACTCTGACCGAAACGTTGAGCAGCCTATAGACATCACTGTGATGATCTGTCACATTCTCATCAATCTGAGCCACGCGTCTATACCGAACACTCGTGCCATCATAAACCAAGGAGCCTTACCCAAGATCATCAGCATCAGCACTAAAGACAACGGGTACTTATGGAATGTAAAGTCATTTATGTTCATTTATGTGATTTATTCTATTCATACATTTAATTCTCAACTAAATCTAGGTTTGGACCCACACGTGCAGGCCAGGCGGCTTGTATTTTACTTCATACCTTATGGAGGCATTCAGAACTGCATAGCAGTTTCAGAAAGGTGAGGTGTTTTGCTATATATTTGCATCTTACAGTCATGAAGTAATAAAGTGTTATTACTTAATGTTTTGGTTGGTAAATAAATAAACAAGCAGTATGAAGATCAGTTTAGGGCAGCTACTTAAGACAGTGTTTACAATGAAAAAATGAACTGGAGGAAGGCACGACAAAACTAATAGGACAAAACTCAGTAGTTAGTCTACATGCACTTATTTGTGGCACTGAAGCTAATGCGGTCATTTCACATCATTTCCTGATCTTATTATTCTGCCTCACCTTGTACTGATCATTTATGCTTGACTCCTTCTCACCTATCTATAAAAAGTGGCAAAAACAATTATGTGAGAAATGGTCAGAAAGATGCAAAGATTTACTAATATTAAAAGAAAAACATTTAAACACAATAATAGTTTAATCTATAGATTTTTAAAAATGTGTATTTTTCTACATATTTTTTAAAATATAGTTTTTTTATTTTATGTTAATTAATTTTATTTTCATCATTTACGCCTCACTCCCTCTCTCATCTATAAAAAGTGGCAAAAGGCCAACAATTATGTGAAAAATGGTCGGAAGGATGCGAAGATTTACTAATATTAGAAAACATTTAAACACAATAATATTTTTAATCTATATATTTTTTAAAATGTTTTTTTTTTTATCTTATCATAATTTATGCCTCACTTCCTCTCTTTCCAATCTATAAAAAGTGGCAAAAGTCCAACAATTATGTGAGAAATGGTCAGAAAGATGCAAAGATTTACTAATACTACAAAACATTTAAACAATAATATTTTTAATCTGTATTTTTTTTTTTTAAATATATTTTTTAATAGTTTAATTTATTTTCATTTATTTATTTATTTTATTATCATCATTTATGCCTCACTCCCTCTTTCTCCCATTTGTAAAAAGTGGCAAAAGGCCAACAATTATGTAAAAATGGTCAGAAATATGATTTACTAATATTTAAAAAAAAAAAAAAAACATTTAAACAATAATATTTTTAATCTATATATTTTTAAAAATTTATTTTTTCCCACACATTTTAAAAAATCATTTCTTTTATTTTTAATTTATTTTATTAACATCATTTAGCCTCACTCCCTCTCTCTCCCATCTACAAAAAGTGGCGAAAAGGCCAACGATTATGTGAGAAATGGTCAGAAACATGCCAAGATTTACTAATATTAGAAAACTTTTAAACACAATAATATTTTTAATCTACATATTTTTTTTTTAAAAAAAGTATTGTTTTCTATATATTTTGAAACATTTATTTATTTATTATTTTATTATCATCATTTATGCCTCATTCCCTCTCTCTCCCATCTATAAAAAATAGCAAAAGGCCAACAATTATGTGAGAAATGGCCAAAAAGATGCAAAGATTTACTAATATTAGAAAACATTTAAACACAATATTTTCAATCTACATATTTTTAAAAATGTATATTTTTTTTCTATAAAAAAATTTTTGTTTTTTCAATTTCTAGCCAATAAATTATTTTAGAGAATGGCGCAATTAGAAAAAACTACATAAACATAATAAAATTACCTATATAATTAACACCTATATAGTGTTTTACGATTTTATTAATTTATTAATTTCCCAAGTCTGTAAATACCACTTTTAAAACTATCTTGATTTTTGTTTTGTTTTGATAGCTTACTTTAAAGCATGCTTTGTCTTACGAAAGTCATCCTATGGCTTCCTTGGAAGTTTGTGGCCCCCTGGCTGAGAATTACTGATCTAGACTGTTAAAAAAATTATTTCACGTTTCAGATTTTGCTTTTTGTCAATGTATATTAACTCTTGTCATCTGTTTTTTTTAACCTATGGCAGGCCGGATACAGGAAAGCTGACTTCGTAAACAACAGGACAGTGAAAGCTGTGAATTCATTTCGTGATTAATAGAATCCAGAATTTTTTTATTTTTTAGGAATATTAAAACTGGTGCTAATAACAGCTGTGGTGTGTTTTTGTATATGTGCATTCATTGTCTTAATTTAATACTTAATAATTTACAATGTGTCTTAGTAAAGTCTGTCCAATTCTATTTATTTTTACTATCCTTTTAGTTTTTTACTGCCTGTGGTCTGTTTGGATAGCGATATTAAAGCATTTTCACCAACACGATACTGTATATTTGTTTTTATTTTGCAGTGGCTAAAGCCACTTCCTAGCTTTGTGTAGCAAAACAGTTTTTTATAATTTTCAAATAAACTGTTATTTTTTCTCCAGTCACTGAGGGGTTAATGTCTGTTTAGTTACCATGGTTCAGTTTGAGTACAGCCTGCTCTCTCAACGCTCCATTAAACACTGTTTATTAAAGCATAAAGCATTAATAAAAACCTCAAAGGAATTTCACATTTAACTCTGATACCCGTGATGTCTTCTGTAATGTGAGAATCACGCCATATGTTCAGGAAGTGATTTGAAGTCTTTTGAATAATAACAAACCATCATAATCCTCGGTGGGAGGGATTAAGCGAAAATTCGAATTCGCTTTATGTTTTCGACAGAATGAGAACAGAATCGAAACGTTCGACACATGCGTTCGTCGACAATAAATTACTGAGGTTTTATGCTTTGTTACTTTGTACAGCAGCTCGCTTTGTCCACAAAGCGTTTTAATGTACTTTTACGTCACATCCGTAAACAAAGAAGCTCATGCAAGCTGGACTGTACCATTATGTTACTAGGGGGTGCGCTTTAGTCTCGTACATGCGATATTGTAAAAAAAAATTGTCGTTTTATTATAAAACAATAGTTTAGTGACTGTTTGTGTACAGTCAATATCTTTCCTACAGTTTCATGTTAATTTTTCTTAACAGCTTTAATTCTCATACCAACGACAAAATAACAAAACCCCCAAGAGGAATAATAGATTCTCCCAGTTTCACAAAACACTACAAGCCAAGTGGTATTTTAAAGAGCCCTTTAAAGTGTGCTAAGGAAGGAGTATCAATACATTTCGAGGAAAAACTCGGTTGTCCGCTGTTGTTTGCCAAGTCCTCGCTTTCGGGGACTTGACTCAGGTAAATGTTCCCTAGTTTTATTCGTTTACAGTTTATATACGTAATATTTTCTTTGCAAGTTTAAAGAGCTGGACAGTGCTTATGTTTACATCACTGACTCACACTAAATCAAATGCATTGCTGAAGCATTAAAACATTGGAAAATAAAGTCGAGCACACTCGCTGTTCGCTTTATTAAATGTAGAGTTTTATTTATTAATATTTAACGTTATTTCACATCCAAATTATAAAGTGACTGTTTACTAATTCCACGTTGCTGGTCTTTAAATGGGTTGGGGTTTGCATGATCTGGAAAGTCCAGTTCGGCTGCTCTTCAGCTTTGACAGTTTGCTCGTGTTTTGTCCTTGTTTGTGTGCTGAAGATAAGGTCACGTGTGCAGAGCAGCTGAGCGCAGAGTGAGTGTGTATGTGGAGTTTGTGTGTGTCGTGCTGTTACAGCACCTCCTTTTAGGGCCCAGAGCTACACGAGCAATAACCGGTGCCAGAGGTGCTGTCATCGGTCCTTCCTAATTTAAACCTGACTAAGGATGTGCATGGGTTTCTGTTTTTACCCTGAGAACCGCTGGTCTATTACGAGAGGAGGTTGCAGTGCTTTTTTTCCTATGCTCAAAATAGACACTCTCTTTTGGGAGTAACAAGAATGGAAGGTTCTTGAATATGTTACGTCATTGGTGTTTCTCTCGTAACTGGGCTCCACATATTGGTAGAAGTACTGGTCTGGAGCAAGTTGAGGTGTACAGTTCATACAGTTCATATTAGTGCCCTAGTATGCATAGTAAATTCGACTTTGTTGTTTTAGAAATTATAATAACACTAAAATAAATATGGTAACACTTCACTATAAGGTGTCATTTGTTAACATGAATGTGTTAGCTAACATGAACAATACATTATTACAGTATTTATTCATCTGTTAATGTTGGTGAATAAAAATATAGTCATTTATTGTTCATGTTAGTTCAGTGCATTAACTCATGTTAATAAACAACTTGAAATTAACATTAAGATTAATAAATGCTGTAGAAATATTGGTCATTCTTATGTTAAGTAATGAACCTTATTGTAAAGTGTTACCATAAATATAATATAGAATAAATCAAATCAAATGTGAGGAAAATTATCTTAAAGGGACAGAAAAAATGATTCACCAAATGATAATGATTTATTTATTGAAATCTGTTATTTTTAGTCTTACTTTATGTTATTATAGTATTTAACACTTTGAATTTAAGTTTTAGTAGTTTTCCTATGTGCCTTTTTATTAATAATATTTTTATATTTTTATTTCTTCAGTGTACATTAGCAGTCAAAAGTTTTTGAACAGTAAGATTTTTAAAGTTTTTGTAGTCTCTTCTGCTCTCCAAGCTCACCATTTATTTGGTCCAAAGTACAGCAAAAACTGCAATTTTGAAATATTTTTAATATAGTTTTCTATTTGAATATGTTTTAAAATGTAATTTATTCCTGTGATTTCAAAGCTGAATTTTTAGCATCATTACTCCAGTCACATGATCCTTCAGAAATCATTCTAATATTCTGATTTGCTGCTCAAAAACATTTATTATTATTATTATTATTATTATTATTATTATTATGTTGAAAACAGCTGAATATATATATTTTTAGTTTTTTTTTGCTTTTGTTTTCCACATAAATGCTGGATCTTTCTATTCATCAAAGAATCCTGAAAAATGTACTCAACAGTTTTAAATATTGATAATAATAACAATAAAACAATTTTTTTTGTACAGTAAATCAGCATATTAGAATGATCATGTGACACTAAAGACTGGAATAATGATACTTAAAATTCAGCTTTGAAATCACAGGAATAAATTACATTTTAAAATATATTAAGATAGAAAACAGTATTTTAAATAGTAAAAATATTTCAAAATGTTACTATTTTTTGCTGTACTTTGGATCAAATAAATGCAGGATGGTGAGCAGAAGAGAATTCTTCTTCAAAAAAAAAAAAAAATAAATAAATAAAAATATTACTGTTCAAAAACTTTACTAGTAACTTTTACTAATATTTACTTCAGTTTTAGTTGTAAAATGTCAACATTTTAAATTTCAGTTTTCTCTCCCGCAAGTCTGAGTTTTTCATCAACTTTATTTGAAAACGTTTAAGAGTTTTAGTCAACAACAATTAATTTCTAACCCTCATGTTGTTCCAAACCAGTATGACTTGTATTAGATGGAATGTTCTTACTTGAAATGCAAAAGGAGACTTTAGAGCATTTTTTCCATAAAATCAAAGTAACTAGCGACTGCGATTGTGTTTCACAGAAGTAAGAAACCCATACAGGTTTGGAACGACATGAGGAAATGATAAAAGAATTGATATTTTTCGTTTACTATTCCTTTAACTCTCAGAATGTGCAGAAAATCATTGCAATTTCAAATTATTCTTGTTTTACAGTATCACCTAAAAAAAAAATTTGTCATAGATTTTGTAATTCCATTGTAATAGACAGAGCTGGGTAGTAACTGATTACATGATTACATAATCAGATTCCAAAAATCAATACTCGTAATTAGATTAGTATATTACATTTTATAATGCTTACAATCAGATTACAGTTACAGTTTAACTTTTGTCTATAGTCACAATATAAAATGGCCATGTAATAGTTATGTGAATAATTTTGCGCACCAAGCAATGGATCCCCATGTTAGATGAAAAGTCATCTAATGTAGTCAGTAGTCAGAATTCATTATCTAAAATGAGTAATCTTTTTCATCACGTAATCTGTAATTAGTAATGAACTACAATTTATAAGTAATCTATCTAGCTCTGGTAATACATGCCAACATGTAATTACAAGATAGTAAAATAAACAAGCAGTTTTGTCAGAGCATTAAGAATAATAAATCAGATGAATATAATTTGGTATCTGAGTGTTTTTATTAAATAATGAAAGTCATTGTTGACATTTAGTTACTGATGCTGACTCAACTTGCTGAAAATACTAGCAGCTACTAGGTTACATTAGGAAACAGGTGTGTAGTGAAGCCTGTAAAGGCAGAGGGGTGTAACAAGATAGGTTTGCTTTTAAAGATCACACTGTTATCCGGACGTTATCTGTTACCCAGGAGACAGCACCGGACAACGTCTGAATCACATTTAAAATACAATGTCCCCTTTGTGGGCCACATGAATATCACTGAGCCCTTTTGTTGGCCTGTTTATTTTCCTTTGCCTTTGCAAGTCACTTTTCTTTGTTATGCCAACGAAGCTTTATGTCCTTGTGGAATTTTCCGGCACTGAAAGTGTGCCAGCTCTAACTTTATCCTACTGTCATAGAAGTGATTGCCCCATTTCCACTAAAGCATCAGCTTCAGGTTTGTCATTTTAGCCACAAAACTTTTCTCTGTACCCGTTTACTTCATTTGCAGCAGCCCCTCACGATGCCACTGAACGATGAACGTCCCACCTCCACGTCTACAGTGGCCAGCGAGGACCAGAGCAGTGACACAGAGTCGTCGGAAAGGTGCGACAGTTTGACCTCGTCTAGCGACGTGGACTGTTCCCGCCAGAGCTTCACCAGCGATTCGTCCAGCAAACACAACTCTCCTTCATGTAGGTGTTGTACTAACATTCAAATGGCAAAAAATACAATTTTAGTATCATTTATATACAACGGTAGTATTTATCAATAGTTTAAATTATGTTTTAAATTTTTAGTTTTAATTTAAATTCAGTTTTAGTACTTTTGTTATGTGCTTTTGTCTTTTTAGGAGTTTTAATTAATATTTTTATTGATTTTTTTTTTTTTTACAATTACAGTACCAGTCAAAAGTTTTTGAACAGTAAGATTGTTAATGTTTTTTTTTAAGTCTCTTCTGCTCACCAAGCCTGCATTTTATTTGAACCAAAGCACAGCAAAACAGTAAAATTTTGAAATATTTTTACTATTTAAAATAACTGCTTTCTATTTGAATATATTTTAAAATGTAATTTATTCCTGTGATCAAACTAAATTTTCAGCATCATTACACCAGTCGTCAGTGTCACATGATCCTTCAAAAATCACTCTAATATGAGGATTTGCTGTTCAAGAAACATTTTATTATAATCAATATTTTTTATTAGATAGAAATGATAGAAATTAATACTTTTATTTCACAAGGATGCTTTAAATTGATCAAAAATTAAAATAATAATAATAAACATTTTTAGATAAATGCTGTTCTTCTGAACTTTCTATTCATCAAATAAACCCGAAAAAATTCTACTGAGCTGTTTTCAACATAATAATAAAAATAAATGTTTTTTGAGCAGCAATTCAGAATATTAGAATGATTTCTGAGGGATCATGTGACTGGAGTAATGATGCTAAAATTCAGCTTGAAATCACAGGAATAAATTACATTTTAAAATATAGTGGAATAGAAAAAATATATTTAAAATAGTACAAATATTTAAAAATTTTACTGTTTTGTTGCACTCAAATAAATGCAGGCTTGGTGAGCAGAAGAGACTTCTTTAAAAAAATATTTGGTAGTACGTTTTTTCAATTAACAGAAAAATGTAGTAGTTTTAGTTAACAATAATAACACAGATCTAAACATATTTTGTTGTTGTTTTTATTGTGTATAAGTCTATTGTTCTTTTTTAACCTGTATTGCCGATGTGTCCTCAGGCAGCCCACCAAAAACCCTAACGCTTGATGAGGTCATGGCCTCGGCTCGGGACCTTTCTAATCTGAGCCTGGCTCATGAAATTGTTGTCAACCGGAACTTCCACCTAGAGCCTCCGGATCTACCTCAAAATAGGTACTAAACTGTTGTTATATAATTACCATCTCCAGATATGCGTCCCACTCGATGTTCAGTTTCCTTAGTAACTGTTTATAACTATAAACATAATTACTAGACACGTGTATCTTGGCTATTATACAGTTTGCATACATACAAAATGGCCCATATCTAAAACAATTGAATCCAAACCTTTTTTTCCCTTAAAGCCTGGAGAAGAAAGTCAAGGATATGGTGCACAAGGCCTTCTGGGACTGTCTTGAATCCGAGCTGAACGATGACCCTCCTGAGTACGATTACGCCATCAAACTTCTGGAAGAGATCAGAGATGTAAGTTACGCATTTACTCGGATACAATGATGAAAAGCAGACTTCCTAATCATTTTTCTTTCCTATCATCAAAGACCCTGCTGTCCTTCCTTAACCCCGGCGCCAATCGCCTGCGTACTCAGATTATGGAGGTTCTGGACATGGACCTGATCCGCCAGCAAGCCGACAACAATGCGGTTGATATCCAGGGCCTCGTGTCTTACATCATCAATACTATGGGCAAGTTCTGCGCGCCGGTCCGAGACGATGAAATCAAGAAGCTCAAGGAGAACTCAGGCAACTTAGTGACACTGTTCAAGTAAGTTATTAAGGTGTCTAGGTGTATAGCTTTGTAGAACGAGGTCAGTTTCACTTTAGCGGCCATTGGCTGGTATAATATGCAAATAGCATGTCCCATTCTCATTCAAATTCATGCATGAAATCTGTGTACAGGTACATATATTTTCATGCACAAATGTGAACCTGGACCACAAAACCAGTCATAAGGGTTGTTTTTTTAGAATTGAGATGTATACATCATCTGAAAGCTGAATAAATAAGCCTTCCATTGATGTATGGTTTGTTAGGACAATATCTGGTTTGAAAATCGTAAAAATTAAAATATTGAAAAAATTAATTAAAGTTGTCCAAATAAAGGTCTTAGCAATGCATATTACTAATCAAAAATTACGTTTTGTTACATTTACGGTGAGATATGTACAAAATATCTTCATGGAACATGATCTTTACTTAATATCCTAATGATTTTTGGAAAAAATTTGAATAATTTTGACCCATACAATGTATTTTTGGCTATTGCTACAAATATACCTGTGCTACTTAAGACTGGTTTTGTGGTCCAAGGTCACAAATCATGAATCACCAATTACTTTCTTACTAAAATATGTTCGTAATTTACAAATAAATGTATCAACAACTGAAATCGCACATATCCAAAAATCAAATACAGGGTGGGCCCTTAATAAAATGGGAATGGTTGGTGATATTAACGTCCTGTTTGTGGCACATTAGTATATGTGAGGGGGCAAACTTTTCAAGATGGGTGGTGACCATGGTGGCCATTTTGAAGTCGGCCATCTTGGATCCAACTTTTGTTTTTTCAATTGGAAGAGGGTCATGTGACACATCAAACTTATTGGGAATTTCACAAGAAAAACAATGGTGTGCTTGGTTTTAACATAACTTTATTCTTTCATGAGTTATTTACAAGTTTCTGACCACTTATAAAATGTGTTCAATGTGCTGCCCATTGTGTTGGATTGTCAATGCAACCCTCTTCTCCCACTCTTCACACACTGATAGCAACACCGCAGGAGAAATGCCAGCACAGGCTTCCAGTATTCGTAGTTTCTGACCCCCTTAGACTTTTATCTTTGGGGTCATCTGAAGGCAATTGTCTATGGTGTGAAGATACAAGATGTGCAGCACCTGAAACTACGGATACTGGAAGCCTGTGCTGGCATTTCTCCTGCGGTGTTGCTATCAGTGTGTGAAGAGTGGGAGAAGAGGGTTGCATTGACAATTGAAAAAACAAAAGTTGGATCCAAGATGGCCAACTTCAAAATGGCCACCATGGTCACCACCCATCTTGAAAAGTTTGCCCCCTCACATATACTAATGTGCCACAAGCAGGACGTTAATATCACCAACCATTCCCATTTTATTAAGGTGTATCCATATAAATGGCCCACCCTGTATTATGGGTGCCCTTACAACTATTGTTATTTTAGTGTCATTGAGATACTATTATAGTTTGTATTCAAGTTCATATAGATTATACTTCAGTTTTAGTTTTTGTTATTTTAGTGTGTCAAGTTAAACTAAATTAAAATTAGAATGCCTTGACAACTTTTATATTTATATGGTTTTAATTTTAGCTCTTGTCTTAGTTAACTATAATAATACTGCTTATAACAATGTTATAATTGCATTTTATTCATAGATATTTCATCTTCAATATATCACAAAAAGGTTAAGAGCACATTTTTGTGCATAAGCACAGGTTGTGAATTACACAGAAATTTTTCATCACAAATATGAATAATTAACGCAGTTACTAGTAACTGAGGGGAATGCGAGACACAAATCAGTAATGGTGTTGTTTTCACTAACAGCCATGTTTTATGTGAACATTCACCTGAGGCAAGTAATTGACTTGTAAATGGTCACTTGTGTCGTAACAGGGAAATCTTCCGGGTGCTGGACCTGATGAAAATGGACATGGTGAATTTCACCATCCAGAGCCTCAGGCCAGAGCTTCAGAGGCAGTCGGTAGAGTATGAGAGAGCCAAATTCCAGAGCATTCTGGAAAGAACTCCCAGTAAGTCCACTAACAAATTAATTGAAAAACTATTGAAAAACTAACTGCATTTAAAAGGAAAAAATTAGAATTCTGTCATCATTTATCACCCTTTTGTCATTCCAAAACCACTTGATTTTCACAAAAAGATGATGTTTTGACTGTTTTTGTCCATACAATGAAAGTCAGTGGAGTTCAAAACAACATTGGACACCATTGACTTTGATTGTCTAGACGAAAAAAAACTTTTCATAATATCTCCACAGAAGAAATAAAGTCATACAGGTTTGGAACAACATATGTAAATGCTGACAGAATTTGAAGTATCTGAACTCTTTTGCACACCTGGCCTCTTAAGCTTTAACCTTAACATTAATTCACTCAGGTGCTTTGGACCACACAACTGAGTGGATCAAATCTTCAATAGAGGAGGCCACTCGAGTCATGCCACCAGCAGACAAGACCAGCGATTCTGGGCAGACCAGCAAACCTTTACCAGGCCCCACACTGGTGCTAAATACAGCCTACATCAGACTGCTCACCTGGGACGAGAGCATGGGCCCATTGCCTGAGGTTGGAGAACCAACACATATTTAAAGAGATAGTTCACCCAAAAATAAAAATTCTGTCATTAATTACTCACCCTCATTTCGTTCCAAACCCATAAGACCTTTGTTCATCTTCAGAACACAAATTAAGATCTTTTTGATTAAATCCAAGAGCTGTTTGACCCTGCTTAGACAGCAACACAACTGACACGTTCAAGGCCCAGAAAGGTAGTAAGGACATTGTTAAAAAAGTCGATGTGACATCGACTGGTTCAGGAGAGCAGGAAATTGTTCAAAGTCGTTATTTTTGTCTTTGTGCACAAAATGTATTCTCGTAGCTTCATAAAATTAAGGTTGAACCACTGATGTCACACAAACTATTTTATCAGTGTCCTTGCTGTCAGAGCTTTGAACGTGGTAGTTGCGTTTCTGTCTATGCAGGGTCAGAAAGCTCTCAGATTTCATCAAAAATATCTTAATTTGTGTTTCGAACATGAACGAAGGTCTCACAGGGTTTGGAATGACATTAGGGAGAATAATTAGTGACAGAATTTAAATTTTTGCAGTTTAACAGTTTAAATTTGCACTTGCAGACCTTGATGACGGATGAAGTGAGGTTGCAGGAGATGCAGCGGTCTCTTCAGCTGTATCAAGCGGTCGCGTCTGTTCTGCTAATAGTCTACAGCTCAATAGGAGGGGCCGTGTCAGGCCTGCCCGCTCTTGTCGAGCGGCTTAAGAAAATGACAGCGGTGCTGCTAGAGGGCATGCACAGCAAGTACGTCCATTCCCTGTCCTTCCCCTAAACTCTGCTCAGGCTAACACATGCACACATGACACACACATACTTTCACATTAATGTAATAATGAATCTATCAATCTAAAAGATCTTGCCTGTCGGCTTTGTTTTTTTTTCACGTTTGGCTTGCAGAGACTTTAATCTCACTGAAACTCTTGGAAACGTCAGTGCTCAGATCTGCTGTGAGGTCAACAAGTCTTTGGCTGAAAGAAACTTCCCAGCTCTGCCGGCTGAACTGCAGGAAACTTTAAAGGGCCAGATCTGCGACATTACCCAGGAAAACAACCCAATACGTACTCTTGTTGGTAAGAATATTTGAGTCTAATTAACAACACTTACGACACTGCAAAAATTATTTTTTTAAATTCTTTTTTTGACTTGTTTACCAGTACAAATATCTAAACGAACATTCTTAAAAGGGATAGTTCGCCCAAAAGTGGTGCTCTCGTATATGAGCATCGAGGATTGACACAGAAGAGAAGAAATTGTTGAACAAAGTCATTAGTTTAGTTTTCTTTCGCAGAAAAAGTATTCTCATTGGTTTAGAAAATTAAGGTTTAAACAATGTCTATGAAGGGTCAGAAAGCTCTCAGATTTCATCAAAAAAATCTTAATATGTGTTCCAAAGATGAACGAAGGTCTTGTTTGGAACGACACGAGGGAGCAATTAATGACAGAATTTTCATTTTTGGGTGAACTATCCCTTTAAATCAAAAGCAAAATAGATAATATTATACAATATATAAATTATATATAAAATTATAGAATAAAACAAGAAAAATATCTGCCAATGGGGTAAGAACAATAAACTTGTTTTTCCTTTAAGTTAGTTTATTTTTCTTTGCTCATTGCAATATTTTTTTATACTTTTTCTGTTTTATGCAAGTCAAGTCACTCAATGTTTAAGTAACTTGATTTAAGAATGTTTATAAATTTGTACTGGAAAACAAGACAAAATAAGTCATACTAGTAAGATTATGTTGTTGTTTTTTGCAGTGTAATATTGCCTAAAAATATTTTAATCTTAAAATGGAAATAAATTAAGTTAAATTTTGGATTAAAGGAGAAATGAGAAGTTTATAATTTTATAAAGCAGTTACATTAATTCTTCTGTAAAAAACGGTGTATTATTTAAGCTATAACGCTTATATATAACGCTTATGCATATAACAGGTAGCAAGCTTTTTCGCACAATAATATTATATTATACATGTATTGTTCACTTTTTGTGGCTGTACTATTGAAACCGTGATCTTTTTTCATTTATTGTAATTGTTAGAATGGAATGGAATAGAATCTGCGATCTCCACGTAAAACAGATCGTGCAGACCAAACCGTAAGTTGTAGAGACTTAAAACTTGGGGGGACGGTAGTACTCACACCGCTGACAACGCGACCAAGGCTCACCCGAAACGGTCTGACGGGAGCGCTACAGCGAACAAAAGTATGAAATCGCTCATAACTCCTAAAACGTCGGTCGCAGACTCAAGTGTCTTATGTTGTTGGAATCCTTGTCTCATGGCGGACAAAACACATGCCAATCGTGATTCGATCAGATTTGATTGTGGGCCTATTTTTGGGTATTTAGCATTTTTTTTGAAAGACCTACTTTTGCGAACTAGTCCTAGGTTTTTCACTCGATCGGAACCAAACCAGTGCAGAAAGACTCTCCAGTGAATATCAATACTTTAAAAAAAAAAAAAAAAACGTTCTCACCATCGCAAATGGACATCAAAACATTCGAAAGGGTCACAAGTGTCTATAAGGACATTTGCGTATCTCAAAAAAACATGGTCGCCATTGGGCGACAAAGTTTAAGCACCTGTTAGACAAGGTTAACGGAGGCCAATCAGAACGAAACTTGGTGGGCCTATTCGACTCATAGCCACAAAGGTCTGAGAGAAATTTGAAAGAAATCGGCCACTGGGATGGAGGTGATATCTTATTTTTCAAAGGCGTAAATGATCATACATCACACGGTTTTCCGCACATACATGCGATATTCGTATCATATGATACAACTCCTCATTTCGGGCAACTTTGCCTCTAGAACCACTGCTGTCAATCAAATCGTTTGTTAAATGATCAAAAACCTACTTTTGTGAACTAGTCAGGTTTTTCGCTCAATTTGGAAAAAAAGGATGCAGTACAATTCTTTGGACTCTCTAGGTCAATAATTATCCAAAAAAAAAAGGTTGAAATTTACCCTTTGGGAGGCTATAATGGGGTCGTTTAGAAAAGGGGCCTGTCCAAATGTACCCAAAATCCTATAAAGCCTAAAGGAAAACTCAAAACTTCACAAAACCTGGTAAACACATACGAGCTGGATTTGCCAAAAATGCTTTTACAAGATGCCTGTAAAGCCTGTTTTAATGTGCCTGTTCTGTCTCACAGAGGGAAGGGTACAGCAGTACTTTAGGGTGGTCCTCGCCTCTACCAACTCTCACAGGACACCCCCTCCCGTACCGCCAGGTTTGGGTCTGATTCAGCCAGAGCTCATGGGGCTCGGGGTCAATTTTGTCAATCTCGTCAACTTCAACAAAAAGGTTTACGGTCCTTTCTACGTGAGCATCCTGAAGAACCTACTTTTCATCGACATGCAAGCGCCAACTCCGCAGAACGGGATCATACAGGGGCCACCCGGCAGCCCGCTAGAGTCCAAATAAACCAGGATGCATCATTTACTTGATTCGTTACCATCACCAGACATTTCACTCACGTGTTTCCAAGTGAATTATCTGATGCTTGATTCAAGGGAATCACTGCAGTACGAAGACGACTGAAGAACAACAAGCTATGGTGCTTAAAAGGGGAAATTACGAATTTGGGTGGGTGGGGGGTTGCTGTTTATTATGTTACAAAGAAAATATGTTCCTTGCCAAGTAATATTTTTAGCATCTCTCTAACTGTGGACAGTGTTACTGCAATGGAAATGCAGTCATTACATACAGTATATTGACCATGTTTAAGTGCAAGGCAGAAACTTTTCTATATTTACATGTGTTGAAGACGTAGCCAAAATAGGCTAATATATTTGCATAGATCATTTACAGACTTTTGAGAATATGATATATCCGTTTAGAGATACCCGTGTTGTTGTTTCCCATGCCCACTTTCTAGATCATAAAAAAGTTTATTGGAACATCACATTATTTTGAAAGCATTGTATTAGAATTAACTGTATTTATACTTGAAAAAAAATGTCTGAATTTCTTATTTTGCATAATTTGAAATGGAAGAAACTTGAAAGTATATAAAGAGGGAGAATCACAAACTCCGGGAAGATAAAATTGAACAATGTTAAATTAATTAGATTTTTTTTTGGTCCTGGTAGTGTCATTTTATACAGACTGCATGATGATTTGTTGTCTTTTTATCCTTCACACATCAACATTTGGGTTAGTTTTGTATGCTGTTTGTATATCATTGTGCTTTGGTTACAGGCATGTTTGTTTTATGAAAATTAAGGCGAATGTCTTATATAATTGCATTGAGTTTTATTGTAACTATTACCAAACCGCATAGATCAAAACACTTGTTTTGTTGGTGAATATTTTTGCCGTTGTGACAAGAGAATGAACGACATTGTGTGTAAAGCCTTTGACATGACAGACCTTCAATTTAACAATTTTTCAATATATGTATTGTTTGTTTTCGAGATGTAAGAACCCATGTAAAAACAATAAAATATATGTAGTGTGACAAGCACTAAAAAAATAATAAAAGAAAGTGTGAAAACCAAACCGGTTTCTGCATTCACCTGACAACATTTAAAGGAGGGACGGGGAAACATTAATATTAACATCACATCACAGTTTGGGCTGTTTAGCTTTACTTTACGATTGAGACTCTTATTTTGCAAGGAAACTACTTCCGGTTTGTTGATGTTATGCTGATGACACATGAAGCTAGTTGAAGGCTAACCGTGTCAAACTCTTAACTATTTCTAGCCTTCGGGACCATTGTCACTGTTATTTAGTTTCTTTTCATCATTTCAAAGCTTTAACCATGATGCAATTCATAGTAAGTATTTACATCTGTTCGTGAGATCGTAAATGTGCGTTTATTCGCTTGCTAATTGACACTGTAGTAACTAGCTAACCAAAGATTTCGTTTAAACTAAATATAAACATTTACAAACGAATAATTTATAAACGAATGTATCTGTGATGTAATTTAAAAGCATCTGTTGTTGTTGTTTTTTTCAGCTTGGCTTCACTCTGGGGAACGTGGTTGGCATGTATCTGGCACAGAATTACGAGGTTATATTTATATAATATATTATATAATACTTATTCACATATTAACTGTCTGATTTAATCTGTGCCTGTCTAAAATAGTGTAGTAAAAGACTGGATTAAATAGCGTTAGTCTTGAAATGGAGAAAAGCTATGTTGTTTAGTGATCAGTGTCTGATATAATTTATTTTTTTAAATAAGGTACCCAATATTTCAAAGAAAATCGAGGCCTTTAAGAAGGACGTGGAGGCCAAGAAGAAACCCCCAGAATGAGGACACAAGTGCTGTGTGGAAAACATGGCTAACTGTAATTAAATTTAGATGGAGGGACATTTAAGAACTGGAATATAATATACCATGTGTTAAAGTATAAACAAAGAGCCCTCAAGATGCACAATATATTCGTAGTGTCAAATAGTGCCTCAAAATTGTTTTGAAAATTTGCATTTTGCAATGTATTCTCTGTCTTTTTTTTCTAAATCAGGGTAGATTTGTTTACACCTGATTTATTTGCTGTTACCTTTTGGATAATTATTACTATATTTTAAATCCAGTGGAATTGTTTTTTTGTTTTTTTTGTCAGAAATTGCTCGCAGTATGATGCAGTTCTTTGGTTTCCTGTATTTATGGAAAAACATGTTTGCAGTGCAAATAGAAACTGCACATAATCAAAACAAATCACTGCAATATCTTAATATTATGTAATAAAGGTGTGAGATTATACTATATTGTGTTGTTGTATTTATTGTATTGTTTTTTTGTTCAATGCTTTATTACCAACTCACTGTATCCACCTTATTTTTCAATGCGGAAGTAAGCTGTTTTCTGGTAATGTGTCAGACGTCCAGTTCGTAATCCGCCATAAAGAAATAACGAGAAGAATATCAAAGTGCAGTAAACGGTAAAACAGTTTGCACTACAAACCAGTGTGTTCATAATTAAGATACTACATTAAAATAATATGGTAAGACATGCCTGTTTGCAATATCAAGCAGCAAAACGACCTTTTGTGAAACTAAAAATAGCTGGAAGTGAATGAGACCGGAAGCCAGACACAAAAAAATTACAAATGGCTGCACCCACTCTTATGGGAAAAATAAGGTGGATAACAAAACACATTTCATATGCCTCAGAATAAAGGAACAAGAAGAGGAGAAAAAAAAAAAAAAAAACGAGAGGGTACATAAGCAGTTTACCGACAAATATATCTTACACAAATATTTACATTTCATATGCTATTACAATGAAATCTTAATACAGAAATATACTTTGCAGATTAGCACCATTAAATAACCTCATTTTATGTGAAAATGTTAAGGGATGAGCATATATTAATCGTTTTAACCGCTTTACTATTTTTAGATTTTGACATCACATCTATATACATTTTAATCTCTTTTTCAAGAACTAAAGAGGTTTGCACTTTGTAAACTTGCATTTATGAATGTGAAATTTACATAAAAATAAAATGAAATTTATAATAAAACAAACATCCTTTGAAGAACGATCTTTAATAAAATAACCCAAAATCTCATGTCTATAAGATAAGGAAAATGGTTTTAAAATATTACCATCAATGAAAGCTTTCACATTATTCCAAAAATGCTGGGTATATCGACAGGACCAAAACAGATGAGAGATTGTTTCACTGGAGCATTCACAAAAAGAGCATTTTAAATCAGTGTCAATTTTAAATATTGTATTGTTATTATTTTCTAGTAATACCTATTAAATAGCCTATGTGTCACATTTAATTGTATCAAATAAAAAAAAACAACAACTGCACATTACATTTTTGTTATTTAAATTTAGGGAAGACTTAAGAGCCATTCACATTAAAACTACATTTTTTCATGGTAGAAAAAACTTAAAAAATTATTTGTCTAAAACTTACGATCACTCATCTTATATGATAGTATACACTACCAGTCAAAAGTTTTTGAACAGTAAGATTTTTAATGTTTTTTTTTCTGTTCACAAAGCTGGCATTTTTTGATCCAATTAATTACAGAAATCAATACTTTTATTTAGCAAGGATGCTTTAAATTGATCAAAAATGATGATAAAGATATGTATAATGTTACTAAAGATTTCTATTTCATATAAATGTTGTTCTTCTGAACTTTCTATTCATCAAAAGAAACCTGAAAAAAATTCTACTCAGCTGTTTTCAACATAATAATAAAAATAAATGTTTTTTGAGCAGCAAATCAGAATGTTATTATGATTTCTAAAGGATCATGTGACTGGAGTAATGATGCTTAAAAATTCAGCTTTGAAATCACAGGAATAAATTACATGTTAAAATATATTCAAATAGAATACAGATAATTTAACCTTCTACGGTACGCAATATGATATCAATGAGGAAAAAATTATTTGTGATGTTTTTTCCTGCCTAAAATTGGACACTATAACAATATCAATAAACATTTTTATAATTGTTTTATTTATTTATTTTTTAAAAGTTTGTTGCCTCAAGGAAAGATTGTACCACAATGGAAAAAATTAAACATTTGATATTTTCATGCAGAAAAAATTAATCAACCTTTTTAATCAAACATTTGAACAAATAGATTCATCACATTTTTGATGTTTTGCACATCTCATATTTAACAAAAAGTATGATTTCATACCCACGTTGCTTTCAGGCAACACTGTACCATCGCGGATCAAAAGTATAACCAAACTATCATATCTGTTCTCATACCAAAACATTATAATTAGTGTTGTTTCAAAGTAAAAAAAATAAAATTATCATAACCTTATGCTAATATATAACTTATGCTTACAAGCATGCACATACACACACAAGCACATGCATCTCCTTCCTCACTAATGACTCCTCACAGCTTGTGAAAGCTGAGAAAGCACTTCCTCTCAACAGAATATGTGCAGATATTGTCTATGAATTACAATTCTTATAAACGCATTACAATATCATGCAAAAATTCTAATACATTTAGATAATTTAGATCAACTTTTTTTCTTACAAATATCATATACATGTATGCTATGCTACATGCCTGGTATGGCCATATGTGATTCCATTACGGTACAATGTTGCCTTGAGGCAACATGCAGTTTTTTGTAAATTCCTATGATATATTTGATGATATATTATGAAAAGTGTTTAAAAATACTTCTTTACTAATCAGTGAAGGTGATTCAGATTTTTTGCTGGCAATTATATGAAAGAAAATTGATCAAAACTGCACCTTTCTCTGGACAAAATATGGAGTCATGTGACATGTGCACATGTCCTGAAAGAAGGAGCAAAATAGACCCCTATGGGTCATGTGACCACTTTTTTGCAATTTCATTTGTTAGTATTAGACTTCTTCTTTACTATGATAGCATTGATTTATTAAATGGGTGGCTCATTTTATTTAAAAAAGGAGGCAACACGGTACCATAGAGGGTTAAATAGTAAAAATATTTCATAAGTGTACTGTTTTTGCTGTACTTTGGATCAAATAAATGCAGGCTTTTTTAAAAAAACATTGAAAAGTCTTACTGTTCAAAAACGTTTTACTGGTAGTGTACATTAAATAAAAAGCTGAAACTAAGAACTATAAAACCGTTACGAGCTACTTACAGACCTGTTAAAAGGTTGAAACAGTGTATAAACTTCCACAGGTTGGTAAAAGTGTGCTGTAAACACTGACCGGCAGATGGCGGGTTGGACACGGAAGTAAACAACTTCATCAGCGTTTTAAATACAGCGGTTTCGTCTCTGTGTACATTACGTTTATTACGGATAAAAAATAAGTATGTAAAATGCTACTTAATTACAATAAATATTTCGTAAAATAGTCTCATATTTACCACAGTGACGTTTGACACGTCATCACTGGGAACGCAAAAAACAATTAAAAATGCTTTAGATATTTTTTTAGCGTAGTACTTATTCAAAACAGAAATTATTCAGAAAACTAAATAATACGAGATGCATTAGTGTTGCAAAAGTTTAGGAAAGTTTCTCCGGAAGTCGAACGTGAGTGTTTCCGGTACGCGTGGCCGCTCCTGTTGACAGCTGCTACGAGAGACAAGCCAAGATGATTTCCCTCACCGACTCCCAGAGTAAGATTAACATAACCTTAAAATCTCAATGACAGCTGTTCCTTAAACAATGTCTAGCGTCAGTGCATTCATCTGCAAAGCTTGTTGTCTGTTTTATTTCGCCTGTCTGATTATTTATGCGCGTTTAGATTCATGCAGCTGCGCACAGATGTCGCTCTACCGGTAATAAGTCTAACTTAAAAGTGAATTATATCTCAGGAAACAGACTAAATAGATGTTGTGGGTTAAAAAAAGCTTGAATGTTGATAGTGAACTGCATTAGAGTGACTGCGTGAAGACAGAACAGTCCCGTACAGTTTTCATGCATATGATCATCATAATAATCAATAAGAAATGGTGGTGTTTACAAATAGTGTCTAACATTCATGTGGTGTTAAATGCAAATTACAACAGATACAGAACTGTCATTGATAAAACGTGTTTACGTGTCTTTATGGCTTTTCATCTCTCAATAGAAATTGGGATGGGGCTAACAGGATTTGGTGTGTTTTTCCTGTTTTTTGGAATGATCCTGTTTTTCGATAAAGCTCTACTTGCCATAGGAAATGTGAGTGGTCTTTTGCTTATATGTTTTAATAACTTTTTTTTATTATTATGCCTTAAGTATAAGCGTTTATTTGATTAAAAATACAAAAAAAAACCTGTAATATTGTTAAATATTATTGCAATTTAAATTAGCAGTTTTCTATTTTAATATACTTTAAAATAGAATTTATTCCTGGGAATTTTCAAGCATCATTACTCCGGTCTTCAGTGTCACATGATCCTTCGGAAATCATTCTGATATGCTGATTTATTATTAATGTTGGAATCAGTTGTGCTGCTTAATATTATGCATTTATTTATTGGAACCTGTGATACTTTTTTGTTTAAAAATAAACAATAACTATACAATACATACTACTGTTCAAAGTTTGGGGTCAATATTTTTTTTTTCTTTCTTTCCTTTTTTCTTTCTTTCTTTCTTTCTTTCTTTCTTTCTTTCTTTGAAAGAAATTAATACTTTTATTTGGCAAGGATGTGTTAAATTGATAAAAAGTGATAGTAAAGACTTGTATTGTTAGAAAAGATTTCTATTTTAAATACATGCTGTTCTTTTTAACTTTTTATTCATCAAAGAATAAAAAAAAAGTATCACAGCTTCCAAAAAAAAATAAATAAATAAATATATTATATATATATATATATATATATATATTTATTTATTAAGCAGCACAGCTGTTTCCAACACAACAAATCAGCATATTAGAATGATTTCTGAAGGATCATGTGACACTGAAGACTGGAATAATGATGCTGAAAATTCAGCTTTGCATCATAGAAATAAATTATATTTTAAAGTATATTAAAACAGAAAACTGTTATTTTAAATGCCAATAATATTTCGGGTTTTTTTTTCTGTATTTTTGACCAAATAAATGGAACTTTGTATAGAACTATATATTTAATGTAGTTATATATGTCATATACAACATATATTACATGTTTGTAAATTTCTATACATATTTATTTCTTTATTTTCACGCATGTTTGTACTAGTTTTACTACAGATTTCTACTTTTTTTCATCATATACTTTGTTATGCTGCTCTAGATTTTCCTGGTATTAAGTGTTCTTTTATAATAGCTAAAATACAACATTTTTATACTGTAATTTGAACATAAGTACAGATTCCTCCACCCAAAGCCATTTTCTATCTCTTACCTCTCTCTTGGTCTTCATTTATCTCAGATTCTTTTCGTTGTCGGTTTGGCGTTTGTAATCGGGCTGGAAAGGACGTTCAGGTTCTTCTTTCAGAAGCACAAAATGAAAGCCACCAGCTTCTTCCTAGGAGGCGTCTTCGTAGTGCTGATCGGATGGCCCATCGTCGGAGTGATTCTAGAGTTTTATGGCTTCTTTCTATTATTCAGGTATTTTTTACAGAATGAGAAAGCTCCTATCAAGGCAAATCGTATACATCTACGTAACTAGTAGCTCTGAGACGTTAGAGGCCAATACAGACAGGCTGAAGGCGGATATAGATATTATGTACCCAGATCAACTAAATTTACATATGAGTAAATGAGGGGAAAAAAGGAAATTAAGTAATTTAATTATTTAACATATTAAATGTACATTAGTCAGAGTCTGTCGGTAGATTTTGAACCTGTGAAAGGAAAGGGAACTAGCATTTCAGATCATTAATCTCAAAATTATCCCAATATTTCTTAATGATATAATCACTGATTCTCTTGATGTGTAGGGGATTCTTTCCAGTGGTCGTAGGCTTCATCAGGAGAATTCCTGTACTGGGATACTTACTGAATCTTCCCTTCATTAGTGGGGTAAGTTTTACCCAGCAGGGTGGTGAAGAAGAGAGTGTGAGGTGGTCTTTTTCTCCCTTCTTATTAAGGATCCTAAGATTGCAGTGAATTTAACACGTGTCCTAACCAGGCATGATGCAATACAATGATAAGTAACAGAGTGTAAATGAGCTGCCAAACCATTGAACAAGCATGTTCTGATTGAATACGACAGTGTTAACATTTACACCATCGGTGTGAACGGATAAATTACTTATCAATATTAACTTATTACATCATGTCTGGTTAGGACAAAGTCTTGAATTAAATTCACTTCTAAAGCTTTTGCTTGCTTTAGCAGCTGAGACTAACATGCTTTTCCACTAAGTGTAATACAAATCAAATATATTTTTATCTTATACTTTTATACTATATTTTATATTTTAATATATAATGCATATACACAGCTGTTCAAAAGTTTTTAATCTTTTTTAAAGAATTCTCTTACGTTCATCAAGGCTGCATTTACTTGATTAAAAATACACTGTGAAATATTGTGAAATATTATTACAGTTTAAAACTGTGGTTTTCTATTTTAATATGCTTTAAAATATAATTTATTCCTGTGATGCAAAGCTGAATTTCATCATCATTACTCCAGTCTTCAGTATCACATGATCCTTCAGGAATCATTCTAATATGCTGATTTATTATTAACATTGGAATCAGTTGTGCTGCTTAATTTTTTTTTTTTTTTTTGCAAACTTATTTTTTTTTTTTCAGGATTCTTTGATGAATGAAAAGTTCAAAAGAACAGCATTTATTTAAAATAGAAATCTTTTCTCTTAAAATCTTACAATATAAGCCTTTGCTATCACGTTTTATTAATGCTGTCAAACGATTAATCGTAATTTAATCACGATTAATCACATCCAAAATAAACGTTTTTGTTTACATAATATATGTGTGTGTACTGTGTATATTTATTATGTATAAAGACACAAATATGCAGTATATATTTTGCAAATATTTACATGCATATATTTATATTCATATAATTTATATAATAAATATGTAAACAAAACATATTTTACTGAAATATATACATGCATATAACAAATCGCGATTAATTGTTTGACAGCACTACTTTTTATAAATTTAACACATCCTTGCTGAATAAAAGTATTAATTTTTTCAAAAAAAAAAATTTCAAAATAGTAGTGTATATTGTTACCAAATATTTCTATTTTTTAAAAAATGCTGTTCTATTTATTAAGGAATCCTGAAAAAAAAGATTCACAGGTTCCAACAAAATATTAAGCATCAATAAGCATTAACTGTTTTCAACGTTAATAATAAATCATATTAGAATGATTTCTGAAGGATCATGTGACACTGAAGACATGTGGCAATGATGCTGGAAATTCATCTTTGAATCACAGGAATAAATTACATTTTAAAATATATTCACATAGAAAACAGCTATTTTACATTGAAATAATATTTCTAATTTTTCTGGATTCTTTTAATCAAATAAATAGTCAAATAGTAACTAACTCACACATTTAGATAAACACTTGGCCTTTTTTGGGGCAGATTCCCACCTGTTTTCACCTCATGCAAGAAAACTCTTGCGAGTGTCTTTCAACGTGTGTTTGTTGTTCTTTTAAAGCCTTCCTAAGGCTGAGCGGACAGTCAGCCATCTTGGTCAGTCACTGCTAATTCTGTCTTGCATGTGAGCATGAATCATGCCGTCCTGTGTGCACATAATATTTTAAGTGATAAACGTGTCATGAATCAAAATATTGTCATTTCATATCTATAAAAGTGGCCTAATCTTTCCCATAACTCTTTTTGTTTCTCCAGTATGTGGACACAATGAGCGAAAGCAACAACATGGTTTAACAGACTCTTTTTTTACCACTTATTTATGATGGATTTTCTACAGCTTTAACCTTACAACAGCCATGAGAAGTATAGAGGTCGTATTACCGAAGCTTTACATTCAGACGTGTTTCCACTGTAAGGACGTCTGAGAGATATATTTACGTCAGTGAAAAGCCAACTGTGCAGCGAGGAAAAGAAGCCACTCCTTCGTCGGCCGGCCAAAGCAAAGCAATCAATAGAGCTGCGTCACAACACGATTGCATCCCTGAACAACTGTGCCCTACTTTATAAATGCAAACTTCATGAAGAAGTTACTGGAGATCCTCCCGTGAGGAACGTTTCTTTGAATGTGCAGAAGCGACTTCTGAAAGTCTGTGTTCTGTTACAACAATGGCCTTGTTACATGGTTTTGTCTATAATTGTATTTTAAAGAGGGAGGAGAGCTGGAGGACTCTTAATTTCTTCATTTGTTTTTCTATCACACCTGCTGAAACTGCAACTGTGAGATTTACACTTTCTTGTAAAATTAAACTGTTACTAATCAGACTGGAATACAGAGATATTATTATTACTATTATTAGTATTATCATCAGCATTATTATTATTATTATTTTGTTCTTTCCCCGTTGTCAAAAATGTATTTCTAATTTTTATCACTGTCAGATTTTAAAATGATTCAGCTGCCACAAACGTTTGTAAATATAAATTGAAAAATCTGACATGAGGTCAGTGTCTGTCATTTTCATTGTTATTATTATTATTATTATTATTATTAGTAGTAGTAGTAGTAGTAGTAGTAGTAGTAGTAGTAGTAGTATTACTTTATAATATATTATTGTATAGTGTAAAAATTAAAAATAATAATAATAATAATAATATAAAATATATTGTTAATATTATATTGTTGAAATATATTGATAATATTAATATTTTGTCATGTGCATATCTATATCTGTCTATCTATCTATCTATCTATCTATCTATCTATATATATATATATATATATACACACACACATACTGTAAAAAATAAAATAAATGTAATTTTAATATAAATATATAACATTAAAATAAATATTGTAATGCTAATAATATTATGTACATTCTTTTAATGTTAATAATTTGTCTTCTATATAATCAAGTGTGTGTGTGTGTATGTATATATATATATATATATATATATAAATATAAAAATTGTATTTCTAATATTATTTCTAATTAAAAACAAAATGTAAATAAATGTAATAATAATATAATATATATTGTTATAATAGAAATATTCCATGTTTATTTATATATATATATATATATATATATATATATATATATACACACACACACACACACACACTGTAAAGTTAAAATTAACTATAATCTGATAAATATAAAATACAATAAAAAATAAATATAATAAATCTGCTAACAATTATATAACATTTAAATATAATAATTAAAAAATAATGTAAAATATATTGTTCTAATATTAATATTCCGTTTATATATATAATTATTAAAAAAAGTATATGAACAAGAATTTAAGAATATTTTTAGAATAAAACTGGACATGAGGTCAGTGTCATTTTCATTTGTATTGTTATTAATAAAATGGACATGAGGTCATTATTATTTTTATTTATATTGTTTTATATATTAAAAAAACTATTATTATTATTGCTTTATTATATATTGTTTTATAGAGTAAAAAAAAAATTATATATATATATATATATAAAGGGAATGAGGCTTGTTTTATTTTCTTCAGCCTAATTTTTTCTCCTAAATAGATTACAAAACAAGAAATCCTGGCAGACACCATACACATTTAAGCTTGTTTCTTATCCATTATTCCCTTCTAGAAGAGACATAAATTGCAAGTAATTTGGAGGCAGAGCCCAGCAGATATTTATATATGTAGTGTCAGCAGGGAAACCCCATCAGCCGCTCACTGTTCATTCATAAAAAACGATTAGCTGGTGTATTTGAGACGCTTCATTGCTAAAGGTGTAAACATATCAATACTTTCCGCCCTCTTCTTTTCATTAGTTAAGCTATAATAAGTGCCCACCAATGGAAATTTCCCTTCGGCAGTGCTAAAAAGCATCCTAGCTTTCTGATGTAAATGTAGCCAGTGTGTCTTCAAACGTCATAGCGGTAAAGTAGCCTTATTATTTTTACAGGAAGGGTTAACTAATCGCTCTGAAAGGTTCGTGGTCCGGCCCCGTTGTGAATCAATGGGACTTGACCTATAGCTGAAGACTAATTCATTCAACATTCCCCCACCCTGATGATTATAAATATCAAGGACAGGTTTCACAGTCTTCACTCTTGATCTTGCCTCTGAGACTCAACAGCTGAAGAAAACGTCTGACACTATGAAAGTAAGTCGGCATTCACGCTCGCATTTGTCTCGGACACTTTTACCAATCAACTTCTAAATAGACTGAATAAAAAGGGGGAATCTAGCGTGATTACCAGGAATTTAGTCATTTCAATATTAGAACTCTTGTGTTGGTACTTTTGTGCATTATGTAATTAACAATAAAGAGAAAAGAGGCTGATTGCAACATGGGAAATGATGTATTTTAACACGACTTCACCTTTTCAGGATTTAAGGACTCTTGCGGCTTACGCTCTTGCACTGTTACTACTGGCAACGTTTGTGTCCCATTCCTGGAGTGCGCCGAAGGTATGATACAATATTTATTTAAGCATTTATTATTTTAATTTAAACAATTCAATTATTTTTGAAATTACATTTTATTTTATAAATATTATATATAATATATATTAAAATATACTATTTTTATACAAAATGTGTTAAATATATTCTATATGAAACTGTGTACTGTCATTTTTATTTAAATGTTTACTAACTTAAAATTTATTTTATTTTATTTTATATTTATATTTATGTTATATATTAAGTATATATTAAAATATAATAGTTTATGCAATTTTTAAAAATATGTTATATATGAAATTATGTAAATAGTAATAATTTTAATTTTAAAACTAATTATTTGCAATTTATTTTATTCTCTTTTATTTTATAAATGTTTACATTTTACATTTGTGTATATATACATATACATATATACATATATATACATATATATATATATATATATATATATATATATATATATATACACACACACACACACACACATATATATGTGTGTGTGTGTGTGTGTACTAAAATACAAGTTTATACAATTTTTATACACTTTCTAAAAGTTCTATATGAAACAGTGCAATGTCATTTTTATTTAAATAGCTGCTACTTTAATTGTAAAATTGTAATTATTTTATAGTGTAATGTAATCATTCATACTTCAGAATTACAATAAAATTGAAATTTATTTTATTATTTATTTACTTTACACACACACATATACATACATATATATATATATATATATATATAAAAATATAACCTTTTTGTACAATTTTTAAAAATATGTTCTATATAAACGTCCAAATAATGTGTCATTTTATTTAATTTTTTACTATTTTAATTTTAAAATTGAAATTATTTGCCATTTAAAATATTTAAATAAATATTTAATAAATATTTAAATTGTAATTATTTGCAATTTATATTATTTTTTTAATTTAATACATTTTTTATATATATTAAATATACATATTAAAATAATATTTTATACACAATTTTTAAATGTTCTATATGAAAGTGTAAATAATATGTCATTTTTATTAAAACTGTATATTAATTTAATTTTTTTTTTTTTTTGCAATTTATTTTATAATTTTTAATAAACGTCTTATTTTAATTATGTTCTACATGAAAGTGCAAATAATCTGTTTTTTAATTAAAGGGCAGTTTTCAGCGTCGGAATTGGACGCCCCAAGCCATGTTATATCTGAAGGGCACACGTATGTTCCTGCTATTTTTTTTTTTTTTCAAACATATTTGAGCCTAAAACTGCATATACGGTTACTTTTGTTCAGTATGATTATGTATCTCTTTTTTATTATTTATAACAGAGGGACGACGCTTTGTGTCAGAAGACAGAAATGAAGGGGACTTGTACGACACAATACGCTTGGGTATGAATTAATAATTAAAAATCTCACAGTTTGATACTTTTTTGTCACCGTTATGCTTGCTAAGACTTCACACTGTTCATAATGCATGCAAGTATAATACAACTTACAATACTAAGAAAGCTTGTAAATAAATATTAGTCTTAATAAGCACACTCTCATTCTTCACAGAGTCACGCAGCCAAAACACAGAAAACCTGAGCATCTCTAAAGCGGCTGCATTTCTCCTAAATGTTCTCCAGCAAGCCAGAGACGAGGGTGAGCCTTACTGAAACCAGCTACAAGAGCGCCAACAACTTACTCTTTCATCTGAATACTTCCAGTTTTGTGAGCCATGTGGAATTTAATGTTTTCAAGCTCATCCTCTGCAACAATAACGCCCGTGTTTGACATCTCTGAAGATTCATCATTTACTGTTCAACACTATTACAGCTAGATTTGAGTAATGTTATGTGCGTCTCCAGTTTGTTTATATGATTCCACTTGCACTGGTCATTTAAATAACAAAGACTGATAGTAAGGCATTTGTATTTCTTTTTATTTCTTGGTTTCTTTCAGGTGAAATACTGGGTTGTTTTTTCAAGACATACCATCTTGGAAAAGAGACTATTAATGATGACTGAAATTGTGTGTAATATAAAATTAACTGTACAGATTTTTGTCCTTTTCATTTTCATATTAAATCAACATGTGAATTGAATGGTCTGTAAAATACATATTTGCGAATGTCTGAACATTTTCTCAATTAATTAAACTGAATTTGCACTGATAACCGGTGTATTGCGTAAGACTTTTTAATTAACTAAGATGGGATTTTTTACATTTTTGCACATTATGTACAGCACAGGTGTCTTTTCCTACATTTGAACAATTATTATAGCCTCATATGGCACCAATATGTGAAATTTGGTTTTCAAATACCAAGAAAAATGCGCATTTGGTACCAAATTTCCATCCAAACATCTCAGAAACGTCTTTCACAATAAGTTCTCAGTATTGTACTATGAGTCAAAAAAGTGAAGAACTGAAGAATTAACATTAATTTTTCTGTCTTGGTATTTGGTTTGTCCCACTTTGGCTTTACAAACAGCAGGATTTGAGTTGCATGAACTCCACAAGTTTGTCAGACCTGATAATCATGTTCTCCAGCATGATTTGAGCTTTGATGGAAGCCAGAATCATATGTACAAATGAGTTCACATGGTTCAGTTTTCATTAGTTACCAGTTTAAATGGGTTATTTAATCACAGATTTTCAATGTGATTGAACATCACTATTTTAAAGATATCTTCTCAATCATACTGGGGTGATATTTGATCAATAATCCACTCAAAAGCTGTAGTCAGACAAATGTGGCACATTCTCAGAGGGAAGTTGGTGTAAATCTGTCCTAGAGTCTGAATTACAGGAGCAGGAGGGTGCAGATCTCAATTCCCATTTTCCAGGGGTTGATTGCTCTTACCCTCAGGCTCTGCACCCAGAGTGAACGGTGCCTTGATGTTCTGCCTGTCCCTCTCCGCTTCCTCCTCTTCGTCATAGGTGTCGTCATCTTCCTCATCGCTGTGGTGAGGGGTGGAGTGGAGGGAAGCCGACGGGGATGGAGGGACGGAAGCGGGTCGGGGGTAACGGAAGCCTTGTGTCTGTAAAAACAAAGATTTAGTCACTGATTCTAGTAGTCAAAATTGCATTAGAGACTTGTTTATCCAGTAATTCATGTCACTTTTGTAATTTTCTCTGTGTGTAGATCAGTCTGTGGGGATCACCACAGTTTGAATGGAAATC
The DNA here is from genome assembly GCF_022985175.1 of Labeo rohita. NCBI lineage: Eukaryota > Metazoa > Chordata > Actinopteri > Cypriniformes > Cyprinidae > Labeo > Labeo rohita. The sequence continues at coordinate 32,498,925 of NC_066872.1, read as the reverse complement.
AAGTCATTTTCCTGTGCAGGTAAATGTTATCCTGTCAATTAAATTCAAGAATGAAGCTCAACAGCAGTTCATCCTCATCACTGTGGGGTGTCAGACATCACACATACATTCAATAACACTCAGATTAGAAAGAGATGAGGTGGAACAAAGTGGATATGAAGTATTTGCTCCACATCAGCATGAACTTGTGACTTATTATTATGTAACGTCATCTTTACATGCACCTTGTAGAATCTTCAAAATCTTAAATATTTTACCAAAATAAGAGGGATCATATGAATGTTACTAAACTGAATAAGATATTTCACATAAAAAGATGTTTACATACAGTCCACAAGAGAAAATAATAGTTACATTTATAAAAATGACCCTGTTCAAAAGTTTACATACACTTGACTCTTAATACTGTGTTGTTACCTGAATGACCTACAATTGTACACATCTTTATTCCACTCAAAAGTTTACACCCCCGGCTCTTAATTCATCATTTTTCCTTCTGGAGCATCAGTGAGTGTTTGAACCTATTGTAATAGTTGTATATGAGTCCCTCAGTTGTCCTCAGTGTGAAAAGATGGATCTCAAAATCATACAGTTATTGTTGGAAAGGGTTCAAAACACAACAATGCTTAAAAAAAACCCAAAGAATTTGTGGGACCTGAAGGATTTTTCTGAAGAATAGCAGGCAGTTTAACTGTTCAGGATAAACAGGGGACTCATAAACAACTATCACTAAACAAACCACAGCTGTGATCATTCAGGTAAAAATTAAACGTATGTAAACTTTTGAACAGGGTCATTTTGGTAAATTCAGCTATTATTTTCTTTTGTGGACTATATGTAAAGAACTTTTATGTGAAATATTATTCAGGTCAGTACTAAATGAAAAAATAACACAAATTTTGTACAAGCTCTCTAATTTTGGGGAAAACAAATTAACATTTTGCAGATTCTGCAAAGGTGTATGTAAAAAAACCTAAACGGTCTCAATTATCAAGTCGTTTTGATTTTCTAGGTAGTATGATGTCATAATGCTCAGGCCCCGCCCACGACTGCTTACGGACTGTCCCATATTTGCATATTCCCGCTCAGCCAGTTGTATGCTGTCTGTAATTCTCTCTGCACTTGAGCAGCTGTAGCGATAACAATGTTGTTCCGACATCAGAGCCGCTAAAGATGCAGTGGATTAGTTTTGTTTTTGATGGTTATGTGCCAGTGAATACCCAAAAAAAACGGAAGAGAGGGGCGGGCTGAGTAGTAGATCCTTAGCATTTAAAGAGACATGCCCCGAAATGGGTTGCTGTGAACAGAGCCGTTTTTGACGAAGTAAAAAGGGTGTTGTTTTACACAACCATTGTGGAATTTTAACCAAATTATGTTACATACATATCATGAAGACCCTAAAGAATCATTCCAATTTGTGGAAAATGGACATCTGATGTCCTCTTTAAATGTCTTCACTTTCACTTTTGAACAGTTTACTGTGTCCTTGCTGATTAGAAGTGTATGTATTAAACCTGACCCCAAACCTTTTGAACAGTAGTGTATATTTCTCTTTATTGTGCTCTTTAAGGTTATATATTGAAACATGGAGTGCAGCAGTCTATCATGTTCTCATTGACAGTGATAGAGAAACATGACAGGACATTAATGTGCATCTGAGAGACTGTGAGTGTTCACAGGACTCACCGGTGCAATGTTAAGATGGTCCATTTTAAATTTACCAGGGAATGATCTGCTGAGGGCCAGATGCCGGGCATACATGTAGAACTAGGCAGAGAGAAACAATTCAAAACCATATTAGCCAATGGAGCTAAAGTAAATCACACCTGAATGCTCAGAGATGAAACTCACTCGTCCGAGGTATCTCCAGTCCAGCAGGTCAGAGAGCCTCTCTGTGCGGTTACGCTGGATTATTCGCTGTCTACGCGACTTCTGGCAGAACGAAAACATGAACTGAGTCAGCTGGTTACATGACTCGTCCGCAGAACGGAACCGCCGGTCCACAATGTAGATTCCTATAACACATACAGAAACAACAGCATAACTAGCTGTACCAGATTCAGTGTATTATATCAAATATGAAATGTAATTGAAATAAACTGATAATGCAAATAAAAGATTAAAGGGTTAGTTCACCCAAAAATGAACATTCTGTCATTAATTACCCTCATGTTGTGGTTGAATGAAGTTGTTATTTTTGTTTTGTTTGCGCACAAAAATAATACTCGTAGCTTCATAACATTAAGGTTTAACCATTTTGGACTATTTTAACGATCTTCTTACTTTCTTTCTGGGACTTCAACGTGTCTGTGCAGGGTCCGAAAACTCTTGGATTTCATCAAAATCTTAATTTGTGTTCTGAAGATGAATAAAGGTCTTAGGGGCTTGCAATGACATGAGGGTGATTAATTAATGACAGAATTTTCATATTTGGTTGAACTGTCCCTTTAAGCAGTGCAGACAGTTTTGGAAAGCAGTGACTTCACTCACCATATTCAGAGGGTTCAGAAACATGTTCCTCCATGAAACAGCCAAAACCAGACAGATTGGTGGTTACGCTGGGAATGCCCATGACGGTACACTCACCTGAACACATCACAAAACAGAAGATATGTATATGTGACCCTTGACCACAAAACCAGTCTTAAGCAGCAAGGGTATATTTGTAGCAATAGCCAATAATACATTGTATGGGTCAGAATTATCGGTTTCTTCTTTTATGCCAAAAATCATTAGGATATTAAGTAAAGATCATGTTGCAAGAAGATATTTTGTAAATTTACTACCGTAAATATATAAAAACTAAATTTTTAATTAGTAATATGCATTGCTAAGAACTTCTTTTGGACAACTTTAAAGGTGATTTTCTCAATATTTAGATTTTTTTGCAACTTCATATTCCAGAGTTTCAAATAGTTGTATCTCGGCCAAATATTGTCCTATCCTAACAAACCTTACATCAATGGAAAGCTTATTTATTGAGATATTGTATAAATCTCAGTTTCAAAGAATTGACCCTAATGACTGGTTTTGTGGTCCTGGGTCACATATATGATGCAAAAAAATATGATTTCATTATATGGGATCAGAGATCCCATGTATAAAAATATGCATTTTAAATAACATTTATACATAAAAAAAACAAATACAATATATACACAAATGGACAAAATATTAAGCTAAAAATATTAAGCCCAAACCCTTTGAAAATGCATCCATATTAATATATAATGAATCAAGTTAAGCAATTTTGATTGAAATGTAAGATGTTGGATTTAAGAATGTGAAACGTAACAAAATGGAAATGTGCGTGTGTGTTCTATGAGAAACCTGGAGTGTAGCCCCATGGTTCATAGTAGGATGGAAACACTCCCAGGTGGCAGCCGCGCACAAACTCCTCATAGTCCATGGGCAGCAAGGGACTGGTGGAGGACAAGAACTCCGGATGGAACACAATCTGACATAAAAACAATGAAAACATTTCTTTTCATTAAATAAAGTACATCATTTTTGTATAATAGTGTCATGGCAAACAGTAAAAATCTGAACTTTAATTCCAACTAGGCCAGTATGAAGAAGAAAAAAAACCTTTAAAGAGATAGTTCACCCAAAAATGAAAATTGTGTCATTAATTACTCACTCTCATGTCGTTCCAAACCTGTAAGACCTTCGGTCATCTTCGGAACAGAAATTAAAATATTTTTTAATGAAATCCGAGAGCTTTCTGACCCTGCATAGACAGCAACACAACTGACACATTCAAGGCCCAGGTAGTAAGGACATTGTTAAAATATACCATGTTTAGGGTCAGAAAGCTTTCGGATTTCATCAAAAATATCTTAATTTGTCAATTAAGATGAACAAAGGTCTTACAGGCTTGAAGGACATGAGGATGAAATATTAATGAGAGAATTTTCATTTTTAAGTGAACTATCCCTTTAATGTCTATCCCTAGATAACTGCACACCTTCACTCTGTCATTGCGTGCATTGAAGAGGCCGATTCGGCGGATGTTGCTCAGGATCGGGTCTGCGGAGTCGTCCAGCATGTTATGAGTTGTTACTGGAGGAAGAGAGTGTCTCTATGGAGAACAAATGCATGGATGCAATTGCATGTGAGTGTAAATGGCAATGGAAGTGCATTGAAAATTAAATCAATAAAAGCAGTGATCCATACGCAGCTGTTAAATGAAATTTCCATTTAAGGTCAATAGTAAAAATAAAAAAAAATCATAATCTTACTATCAAAATTGGCTGCTTGCTCTGCTTCTTTGTTTCTACTTGCACCAAATGCTTTCTATATATTATTTTTGCTAGTAAATTCAAGAGTCTGGGTCACTCATATAAAAAAAGTAAATGGACTTCAACCCTCCTGAAATATTAGACTCATTTCTTACTTTCATTCCTTCTTATAAACAAACACCAACGCTAACGGATCAATATCTCTCCCCGAAATATTGATACCCAGATAAATCTAACCAGAGTGGCTGTATATTGACTGGCTGCTCATAACGCTGCCATTAAAAAGCTGTAGAATAAATCTCAGTAACACATTCAATCGACCAACTGCAGACAGTCAGGAAACGCGGTTAAATACGTCACTAAGCTCTGTAACGCCAGTAATCCAGCAGAGTGATGCAGGGGATTCCAACGCAGATTTACAGAGGCGTAGTATGTCGATATTCACTATAACCTCAGCCTGACCTTTGATTAGAGTCCATTCATAAAAAAACATGCAGGGGAGGATGAATGAAACCCCACAAGAATGCTTATTCATTAGTTCTGAGATGTCCATCTTTAGACCCATATCCTAGTTTGTCCCAAAACACAACTAAAATAATAACTCTATTTTAATTTACACATCAAATAAAAACTAGATAGTATGTTAAGTTTAGTACATAAGGAATAATGATTTGTTTCGCGATAGTGACCCTCTGACTACATTTTCTTTCTTGTTTCACAGCTACTTACCAAATAAATAACTGGACGTGAAAAATTGATTAGAACTAAAATTATTTTAGCATGTGAAAAGAGAGCATGGTGTAATGCAAAAGACATGAAAATAGAAGATTGGCCACCATGCACATTTGTCAGTGTCCATTTATTGCAAAAAAAAAAACATATTAATGTGTCAATGCAAAAATACAAAGATATGACACCATTTTAGTGGCATGTTAAAAAAGGAAAAATTGGAAGATCATGCGATTATTTTTTAAATATTTTGACTTTGCGATTATGCGATTAAAGTTGTAATATTTTGAGAATAAAGTCAAAATGACCAGAATAAAGTCAAAATATTTCAAGAATAAAGTCAAAATTCAGAGAGTAAAGTAAAAATATTTTGTCAAAATATTTTGAGAATAAAGTAGCAATTAAAGTTATAATATTTTGACTTTGTTCTCAAAATATTTTTGACTTTATTCTCATAATTTCAACATTATTCGCGTAATTTTGACTTTATTGACGAAATATTTCGACTTTATTCTCGTATTTTCAACTTTATTCTTGTCATTTTGACTTTATTCTCAAAATATTTTGACTTTATTCTCATATTTTCGACTTTATTCTTGTAAATTTCGACTTTATTCTCAAAATATTTCACCTTTATTCTCATAATTTTGACTTTATTCTCAAAACATTTCAAATTTATTCTCGCAATTTTTACTTTATTCTCAAAATATTTTAACTTTATTCTCATATTTTCGACTTTATTCTTGTATTCTCGAAATATTTCAACTTTATTCTAGTAATTTTGACTTTATTCTCATATTTTCGACTATCTCGTATTTTTGACTTTATTCTTGTATTTTCGACTTTATTCTCAAAATATTTCAACTTTAATCTTGTAATTTTGACCTTATTCTTAAAATATTTTAACTTTATTCTCATAATTGAGACTTTAATCTGGTATTTTTGACTATTCTCAAAATATTTAAAATTTATTATCATAATTTTTACTTTATTCTTAAAATATTATGACTTTCTCATGATTTTGATTTTATTCTTGAAATATTTATTATATATTATATATTTATTATATATAATATTTATTATTTGTACTTTATTCTCATATTTTCGACTTTATTTTCTAAATATTTTAACTTTATTCTTATAACTTCTCGTAATTTTGTTTTTTTCTCTCAAAATATTGCGACTTTAATCTCGTAATATTCTCACAATTTTGACTTTATTTTCCAAAATATTTGGACTTTATTCTCGTATTTTTGACTTTATTCTCATAATGTTGACTTTTTTCTCAAAATATTACGCCTTTAATCACGTAATCTTAGATTTTTTTTACATCCCACTAAAATTCTGTCGTTGAAATATGACAAAGACAGTTAAAATTCTTTTCTTAATTCATGTTTAGAAATGTAGTTTAACATAACCTCTATTAAACAAATTCAATCGAATAACAACAACAAAAAAAAACAACGAAATTTTTAAAAAAAACTTTTTTTAAAATAAACAAACTTTTTAATACAAAATTGGAAAAAAACAATGTTTTAGAAGTATAAATTATATCTTGAAAGCACAATAATGTGGAGAACCGATAGGGATCAGTTTAGTTCGTTTTTAAATGTGAAATCTTGTTATGCAAGAAAGAACAAACATTTTGCCTGACCTGTGTTGCATAAATGGCCCTCTTCATGATTGTGAAATCATCTCTGTCCAAGATTTTGCTCATGTCTGGGATCTCACCCCTGTGATTGCAGAAGAGCTTCATTAGACAAGTAAACTGACTTGGCAGAAGCCTCATCTCATGAGAAATGACCCATTGACATCACACAATGTCATTATAAATATCCTAAAATCTGACAACCCCCTGGGGAAGTGCAGCGTACTCTCATCAACACCTGGATAACGCTGTGAATTATCAACACTTGAAGGCTACACAGCCACTCCAGTTGACATCAGATGTTCATACTTCCTGTTCATCAGCATATACTGACAGCATTTACCGTCACATCAATTTTGAGCCTTGTTTTGACAGGTCTGCATGAGGAAATCACCAACCTTAACAAGCTCTCGTAAAGCTTTTTTCCAAACTTCTCCTTCACCGACTGAGCTGTGTCCCTTTGAGAGAGACGAAAGAAGATTTGAGAAGTCTCACTCACTAAAGACATCTAAAAATAAGAGGCATTTCTGGATCGGGGCTTCCTTTCACTGCCTAATAAATAATATTAGTACAGCTAATAAAAGCTGATTCAGAATCAGGGCTCTACTAGTGTCATAAATTAAAAGAAAAAGACTAGCTCTTACTTTTAGAGTTAAAAAAAAAAAAAAAAATCTAAAATTTATGTACCACAGCTGCTTGCGTACAGCCTGTCCTTTAAGAGACTCCACGTTGAAGTTGTTGGTTTTGGCAGGCATGATGAAGAACACAACCACTGTAACATCACTCTTATGAACCTGTCAGTCAGCATGAACACAAACACACAATCAGAAATGAACATATTTTGCTCTGACTAGTACTAGAGTACATTTTGTGAAGAAACTTCAACAGTGAGTGTTCATACCCTCAGCAAGTAGTTTAATCTGGACAGAGACTCGAGAAACAGGTCTGCTCCTTTATTAGAAAACTCATATCGTCCCGCGATGAAAAAGAACAGGGTCTTTTCCAGATTGAAGTCCAGATGGCTGTCAAAGAGAAGAGATTTTTGAAAAACTATAACAAGCACTATATTTTTGCACAAGTGTGTGTTAATGTGCAAACAGAAGGAGCTCTAACCCGTAGAAGTGTCCCCTTACGAACTCCTGGATCTTGCCTTTGTTCATGGAGTGCAGGTTCTGGAACTCATGCATGGCTGAGAACTTCCTGACATTCAGGCCGTTTGGGGTGACGACATCTGCAAGGACCATAAATACAAACGTGATCTTTTCAACATGACATATTTGGAAGCCAATAAAAGCAGATGAGGTGATTTGTAATGCAAACCTGGTTGTCTATGGAGCATATGATTGGCCTCCACAGCTGTGATTTGGGACACGGTGGTGAAGACATGTGCGCAGTGTACCGCGGCTCTTTCCAAACAATACCGATGGTAGATCTGTCTCTCTCCTGCCTCTTGGTCTATGTTGAACTTTATGAAATAGAGAATAAAACAAGATGGAAATTAACCGTTTGAAAGGAAAGACTATGGGTTAATGTTACGCAGAGTCCAAAATTAATTTTTGCAACCTTTGCTGAAATAAGAATTCACAAGTCTCAGAGCTTCCCCTCATCAGCAGGTGAAGGAAGTCTCTGTGGGGCCAAAAGGCTTTTGCATCAGCCGGTAAATCATAAGATGCTGTCAATTATTCTTCAATCAACCCCTGCGACCTTCAGGCATGATGACCTTTATGCTCCCTACACCAGGCCCAATTATCACTGCATGCACTCACACCTGCTCAGTTCCACCTCTAATAAGTGTTCACTACACCAAACAACTTGTCTGATTTCTGTGGGACACACTAGCAGAAAACATGAGGGGTTACACCGGTATTGACGATAATCGTGATATTTAAATAACTAAATACCATTATCGTGTTAATCAGGAGTGTCGCATTATATCCGTATTGGCTACATTTGAAAATGAACAGCACATATACGACAATATTCAGGGTTGCCAGGTTTTCACAACAAAACCCGCCTATGGAATGAAAAACTTTGACACTGTGCTAAACTAAAAACTGTAATTGTTCAGCAGTGGAATGATTTATTGGTCAAAAAAAAGATAGATTAATTTGACTAATAGCATGATTATAGATATAATATATCGTTATCGTGAGTCCGCGATAAACGTTAGTGAAAAATATGATATCGTGACAGCCCTACTTGATTTGTGTCTTGTGTCTAAATTGTAGTATTTTGTAACACTGATTTTCCCCCCTAAATAAATACATTTTAAGCCAAAAACTTTATAAAGAAAAAATAAATGTTTAAATGTCTCTGCATTTTTAAAGATAATATGCCTGTGTATGATAGGGGAAAGGTTGCCAGATTTTCTCATAAACCTGGGGTAAAATACACATTTTTTTGGCAGGATTCCCTGGTAAAATAAGCATTTCAGGGGCTAAATATTACGCTGTAGGGGTAGCTTCAACCCGCGGACATGAAAAACAACCTGCGGCAACAGTGTTAAAGTAGCCCAATTCTGCGGTAAAACCGCAGACTTGGCAACACTGATAGAGATGACTTAAATTATACTAATAATTAATGTAGTTACATAATAATCTAATACATAAATCTATTAATATTGTTATTAATAATGTTAAGATTTTTTAAAAATGTTTTTACATTATAAAAACCTAAAAAAAAGGTCAAATAAAATAATGAAATTAACTGAAAAATAAAAAGTGAAATCATATTTACTCTAATAACGATTATTTTTTTTTAGAGCATACTTCCAGAAGGTGCCTAAATTAATTAACCTATATCAACATCTGTATCGACTCCTATATATCCCCAGGGATGGCCCATGGGTTTGTGGGGCCCCAGGCAAGATCATTAAATTGGGGGCCATTTCTTGATCTTACCAATACTGACATTTAATTCAAACTACATAACTAATGCATACATGCATAAAATCACTAAAAACAAGCACGCTGTAGTGAATGAATAAAGAACAGTGTATATTTGTGCCCTAGACCACAAAACCAGTCGTAAGGGTCTACTTTTTGAAACCGAGATTGATGGATACATTTAAACTTGAACACTTGAATACAAACACTTTTTAGTGCAGCACAATGAAAAAATGTGCACACAAAAAGTTGAAAATAAGTGAAAATCAAGTTTAAATGAAATGAGTCTGTATTGCCTGTAGGACGGGATGGTCCTGTATATTTTAGTCAATTGGTTATAATATGAAAGGGGCCTTTGAATATTGTTTTGGACAATGAGGGCCTTCAAGTCAAACAGGATGAGAATCAATGGTGTACACTGTCAAAACAATCCTCACCTTGTCCAAGTTGTTGTAGAAGTCTGCATTGCCAGCGCACAGGTACCGCCCCAGTAGGGTGGCATGTGTGGTAAAAATGGTTGCCATGGGAATCTTTCGGGAGCGGCTCAGTACAAGTCCTGTCCCAGCCTGCCACTCATGGAAATGAGCAACTACATTGGGCTTGTCTTGTAATTGGTCTGTTAACTGCAAATGGAGACAGACAGGTATAACATCATCAGCACATTATTCCATCAAACCTTCAAAGTTTCATCCCACATAGTTAACATACACTAAATTAATTATAGTGGGAATAGACTACAAAGGTACTGGTGAAACTACAAAAAAATTCCAGGCAAGCAAAATCAGATGGTAGAAGATTACAAAGGAGATCTCTTCACCTCCTTGAAGAACCAGGCCACAAGAGAACCAAAGATGAGCGAGTCGTTGGCCTCTCTGTCGTGATAGGGCAGTCCGATGCTGCACGCGTTCCATAGATCCCCCTTCCAGCGGTCCAGGTTCCAGGCAGCTGACCCAATATCAAACAGGATGACGTATGGACTACCCTCAATCAACCAGCGCCCAAAGTGCACCTGTATGTAGAGAGGAAGTGAAGGAAAAAACGATGCTAATAAAAACCATAGGTGGAGTGAAGATGTTGTCAGTTTTATTTCTCTTTTCTTGTTTAAACTTGTAAAATCAAAGACATCAGAAAAAAAGTGGCTTTTACTGTTTTTAATTTATTTTTAATTTATTGTTTATAAACTATTATAGTATTATTAATATTTTGAATGATCTTTTATTTGTGTATTTTTTTGCTTCTAAATTTAGTTTACATTTTAGCAATTTTTATACTAATATGTTTTTTAAAGGATTTCTGTTTTGCACTTCATTTTATTTCAGATGACAAAGCAACATTTGTCATTTTCATCATTTTAAGTTTCTTTTTTACTTGATCAAAAATACAGAAAATAAGAAATATTATGAAATATTGCAATTTAAAATTTCTACTTTTAATATACTGTAAAATACATTTTTTTCCTGTGATGCAAAGCTGAATTTTCATCAACCATTATTTTAGTCTATTCCAGTCTAGAAATCATTCTAATATATAGATTTATTATCAATGTTGAAAACAGTTGTGCTGCTTAATATTTTTTTGGAACCTGTGATACTTTTTCAGTATTCTTTGATGAATAAAAGCTAAAATGAAAAGGAACCATTAAGTCAAAATAGAAATGACGTTTCTACCACTATGTCTTTACAATCACTTTTTATTGAATACATCCTTGCTGAATAAAAATATAAATTTCTTTCAAACAAAATTTCTTTCTGTTCTTTTTAACATTTTCTCCTTATCAGGGTAAAAACAGTCATATTACTGCAATTTAAAACTGTTTTCTAATGGATAGACATAGATAGATAGATAGATAGATAGATAGATAGATAGATAGATAGATAGATAGATAGATAGTGCCTCAACTGGTATGTTAAAAAAAAATTAATCAGTTTCATCTCTGAAGTGAGACTCTAGCGTCATCTGCTGGTCAGAAGAAGACCAAGACAAAAAAATCAACATTTTTATAATAAAGATACACTGTTGCATAATAAAAGCTGCTTCATTTTCTAACTTTAATACTACTGTCTGACACTGATACGGCCGGCATGTCAATCCCAGAAGCTGTTGCCAGTTTAGAAGCATTTTGTTAATTGGTCAAATGACTACAACCCTCAATAAACCTGACCAGGGTCAATAACCACGTGTGCAATACCTGGCAACCGTTGTTAATCAAGGAGTCCATGGCGGCTTTGATGGCTTGGTTTGGAGGTTCACATTTCTCCACCTGGGTCTTGAAGTTGTGTTCGTAGTAGGGTCCCATCATGATGTAGTTCTCGCCCCATTCGTCCACTGTGATCTTTGCTTTAGTCTGAATAACAGTGTATATACCACCAACTGGAGACAAAGAAACAGAGAAGATGAACAAAATAAGAACATTGTTCAAAATAAGCCTTAACAGTATTAAATTAGTTAGTTTCAAAAGCAATTTTGTAACATCAAGATTACATTTAATATGATATGACAAATTACATACCCACAAACACCAATTGTTGTCTTCTAAAATATTCCACTAGATTTAAAAGTCTCAGAAATCTGGCTATTGATCTGGAGTTTAATGTTTAACCTGTTAAAGAGCCCCACTGATACAAGAGTGTATGAATTCTGCACACATGCACACATTTTACTAAATGACAGCTCTTGTTGAACTATTTTCAAGCCTTCTGATAATAGGTGAACAGTCTTGAGGTCAAACGCACTTTCAGAGGCCAAACTCACAAGCTTTTGGCCAATTTGGCCTAATGGACGGTGAACAATCATTAAAAAATTACATTAGACATAATTTCCAGCACATCTAAATGTGACCCTGGACCACAAAACCAGTCTTAAGTCGCTGGGGTTTATTTGTAGCAATAGCCAAAAAAACATTGTATGGGTCAAAATTATTGATTTTTGTTTAATGGCAAAAATCATTAGGATATTAAGTAAAGATCATGTTCCATAAGATATTTTGTAAAATTCCTACTGTAAATATATCAAAACTTAATTTTTGATTAGTAATATGCATTGCTCAGAGCTTCATTCGACAACTTTAAAGGTGATTTTCTCAATATTTAGAGTTTTTTGCACCCTCAAATTCCAAATTTTCCAAATGTTGGTCTATTATAGCAAACCATACATCAATGGAAAGCTTATTTATTTAGCTTTCAGCTGATGTATAAATCTCAATTTGGAAAAATTGACCCTTATGACTGGTTTTGTGGTCCAGGGTCACAAATATGACTGATATATAGTGGAAACGAAGTACTTTTAATATTTATGGAATAAAATGACTTACATATTTGCCTGTCAAAGGTTAATCTCATAACTAGGTGTCCTAAATACAACCAAATATTGTTTTCATAGGCAGTGTTGGGGAAAGTTACTTTTAAAAGTAATGTGTTACAATATTAAGTTACTCCCTAAAAAAGTAACTAATTACATTACTTAGTTACTTTTTATGGAAAGTAATGCGTTACTTTACTTTTGTGTTCTGTTGTGTTCTTTTTAAATCTGGGAAGGGCTTGCTTGTTTGTTTTTAATATAAAAAGTTCTATTTTTGGCAGATGTAAAAGCCTTTTCTAAAAGCCTCAGGCTTTTAGAAAAGTAAATTTACGTCTGTACAGCAGAAAGCAGAAGATAAAATGTCAACTCTTCAGCAATAAAAAAGGGAAAATAAATGTTGGATTATCTTGAGAAATTTTTGCTTATTAGTATGCTTGAATTGGATCATCAAAGGTCAGCAGCAAAGACATCAGTTAATAAAATGGGATTAAATGCATAAAGGATATTTGTATTATTTAACATATTTAATTATTGCAGGATTGCGTCATATTCTGAGTTGAATTTCACTGTTTTTATTCATTTTGAGGAATATTTTTTATTCATTTTTGTGAGTGAGATGAATTAATGCATGTTCACATTCATTCTAGAACTAACATCTTAAGATTTCTCTCAACATGGGGACAGAAGAGCTTTTAATTAATAAATGGGGGGAAAAGTAGCTGACAATAGTTTTTTGAAAAAAGTAACTCTGATATTTTCTTCTCAGTTAAAAAGTAATGCGTTACTTTACTAGTTACTTGGAAAAAGTAATAATATTACGCAACTCGCTTTACTCGCAATGCATCACCCCCAACACTGTTCATAGGCTACAATTAGCATAATTTGACAAAATTGCTTACATTTGGAAATGATGCACAATAAAACGACATTACATAAATTAAAACTTGAATCACACAGTGTTGTAGTTTCTTACCCTTATTGGTTACTTCCCAAGACACCTCAAAAAGCAAGAGGTCTTGCACAGGTAGACTTTCCTCTTCCCACAGTGGAAGTCCATTTAATGACGTTATCGACAAAGATCTGGACAGTCGCATCTTACAAGCTGTTACAAGTCGTTTTTTATCTATCAGCTGGTGTTGCAAATGAGAAATGGGCTGAATTACTATTATTGTGGTAAAAGTAAAGAAGCTAAAACCATCTAAACATCTACCAAGACACCAAATTCTGTGTCTCTGCTAGGTAATGGAGCGCCTGGAGGTCCTGGACACACTGTGAGCTGTCGCTCTATCTCTTGCTCTAACCTTTAGTGAAGTCTAAAAAAACCTCATGTGCACACTGTGAGCGCGTGTCTGAAGTCCACAGACATCAAGGCGAAACATTTGGCCGCAGCGCGCGAACCCCTCTGACTGCACGTGCACATGCACTTGCACAGCCCATATTATTCTTTTGGTCCGTTTAATACTTCCATAAAACAAATAGCATATCCCAGTGGGTTTAGAATGCATATTTTCTATTTTTTTCCACAAGAGTGTTTCTATTTTGTTTTTTTAAATTAAGGGTGAGAGAGAGAGCGAAAAAAAGAAAAAGTAAATACACAAGTTATGACGCACGTCTACGCGTGTTTGACGTTTGACTTCTGAACGACAACATTTGTTATTTATTGTATAGAGAAATGCGTTATCTACAGGGCAGTCCGGATTTAACGGGATCCAACAAGTTTATACAAAAAGTAAAGACTATTCAGTAACATGTTAAAATACCACAGACAACCAAATCAATGCTGATAGATAGATATATAGATAGATAGATAGTAACTGATTACATAATCTGGATTATGTAATCAGATTCCAAAAAAGACTAAATTACTTAGACACTAAATACATTTGTCATCTATTGCTTAATTTTTCAACTGGAATCTGATAACTAATTTCAATGACATTGCAGGTTTTTACAGTAGTGCCATTTTTAGACTGCAAAAATCTAAATTTAGCAAGACTGACATAATTTAGATAAATGGCATGCGAGTAAAGCATGGTTAAGTGTTTTTTGATAGCTTGATTGCCTTAAAGGAATAGTAACACACATACAGAGTTTGATTACATGTAATCTGGATTATGTAATCAGATTCCAAAAATTAAGTACTTGCAATTAGATTAAATTACATTTTTTTAAATACTCATAATCAGTCTACAGTTGCTTTTTATGGACTACATGATTAAAAATTATTCACAAAATAGCAATAAATTACTCACAGTTTATTGATTCTCTTTAATTCCTCTTTTTCATCTTTTAAGATTTCTTTCTAAAATAGCCTACTGCTTATATATACATTCGAAAAGCTTGTTTGGACATTCACATAAAGATCAGACATTAGTCAGGTGGTGCCAAAAATCATTTAGGTTTAAGAAGTGTTTTAACGTTGGTTCAACTACTAACGAACACATTGATTTTTATTTGAATTATCACTCTGTAGATTAACCATGCATTTAGAAGGCTTTTGTCCTTCAAATACATTTAAATGCAAAAATTCGCAAACTTTTTTTGTCATCTGATCCTCTTTCACCTAATATATTTACTCTTGAGATTTTAAAATAAATATTTTAATAATTAAGCATCACATTGGCATGTTCATTGGTGCTCTGATGTTGGTTATGGTCACATGACATGCAGGTAAACAAATATTTTTTTAAGTATTTATTTTGATTTAACATTTTTTATGAATGAATGAACGAATTGGTTCCTTCACAAACACCAGTTTGAGAAAATCTTAATGTAATATAATGTTAAATGCACTTCATGTTGTTAATAACAATAAATGCAATACATTTTCTTACTCTTTTGTATTTTTATGTCAGTGTGGTACAATATTATCCAATTTAAATCAATGTGATAAACAAGTTAGGTCAAAAGTAATCAAAAAGTAGTCTGATTGTAATACCTTTGGATTACATTACTACAATTTTTATAATCAGATTAAAATTTATATATAGATAGATGTTTTATAGGACAAATCTTATTACCTTTCAATTAATTTTTGTAATATTTCAACTAAATAAAGTAAACACTTAAAACCACTTTCTAACTTTCTGCTGATCTGTACTACTTTTCCTGAGAAACGTTAATCACTACCACTAACAAAATTACATATTTTCACATTCAATATTTACATTTAGGACATCTGTAGCATCACAAAAAATGCTTTCAGTGCACCATCACAAACGTACCAAAAACCATCGCACTTTTGCATAATTCATACTCACACCATGTAAGATAATGTAGTCTCATTATGCCAGGAATATTTTCTTCTTGTTATGCCATTCAGGTATGATCTTATTACCATGGCAAGATGACAGTTTATGATATTTTTTTCCACAAGGCGCTGAAAATGACTATGATTGTACATTATTATAGTGGCCTCATTCAGGTTTTCTTGCTACAAGCCCTTATTTTACTTTCATATCATGTTTTCCCTGGCACTGAAAGAGAAAAAACTAAAATTAAAATGTGTGATGTGTATAAAAACACACATAATGTGCTTTTGGTGGATTTTGCAGCACCTCTCCAGCTATTCGAATAATCACACTGGATTTCAGTGTACAATTTACCTTTTCCAAGAATAAATATAATATTTTAATAGTTAAAATGCTCTGGATGAGGCTACAGGGAGGTCCTATTTGCCACAGACTGTCATACATGTAAAATAAGGTCAGAGGATGTCACCAGCCAAGCTTTATATTGAAGCAGGACAGCAGAGAATGGCTTTGTTCCCTGAAGAGAGAAAGGCTCAGCTGTGCTGCATAAGCTTTACAACTCAGCAATATGAAAATCAAGGCACTGATTCTCTTCATGTCTGCAATGATCTGTCAGTCCACAGCTTTGAGAGCACCATTCACTGACATGGATACAACAGAGCCCATTCCAGGTAAGGTGATGCTTTCCCTTAGAAATACATGGTTAAGAAATCAAACAAAAGCTTGCTAATGAGTACATCTTACTTCACAGACTCCAAGCAGCAGTATCTCTCAATGGAGCGGAGGCAGTTTGACGAGCCCAGTGCTTCAGACGACGCCAGCCTTTGCTTTTTCTTCCAAGAAAAAGACGAATCGAGTCACATTTCCTGCAAACATCGATTAACACGCAGTAAATTCAACTACAACCCGTTTGGGCTGCGCTTTGGGAAGCGAAATGAAGCGACAACTACTGAGAGGGACAGACCCAAACACAAGCACCTGCTGCCAATGATGCTTTACCTGAGAAAACAATTAGAAACTTCTTGAAAATCGCTCTTCTGTCAGATGGAAGGACGTGGTTTGCTTGGTTGAAAACTGTGGGTAAATATTTCAGGCACGCCTCGCCTGTTATTATGCTTTTTTATTTCTCAATTATGGAATTTTATGGCGCACTTGTTTCATTGAGTTACTGTATATGTGCAATAAACGTTTTATATTGTTTGATGGCTTTGTTAAGTAAATCAAATGTGTTTATGATTACTGACAGGGTGCGAATTAGGAGGAAGGATTGACATTTTTTTTTATTATTATATAGTGGTATATAGTAGTCAACCCTGGTGAAAAAAGCAGCATATGCTGGTAGGTATGTTTTGATGCTGGTTTAAGCTGGTCCTTGACCAGAAAAAAACATTTAAGGACCAGCTTAAACCAGCATCAAAACATACCTACCATACCAACCAAAAAGAATACCTGTTCTTGTCTTAAGACAACTTTGATTTTTTTTTTTGCTCCACTTCAAATGTCGACTACTGTATATTCCTTTTAAAAATGCATTTCAAACATTTTAACCATTTTAGGTGTACAAATATTTTCAATTGGCTGTAAATAGAAAAACTGTCAGAGGGATGTTCGATTTTTTTTTTTTTTCCAATTCAGAACAAAACATTGACAAAAATGCTTTAATTTCCACTTATGTAATTAGCCAAACATCAGTCTTGAAAACGATTTGAAAAACAAAAAAAATGTTCCCCTAAGGTAAAAACGTCTATAATATGTACACTTATTAGTTAGACAGCTTGTTTTATCCACAAAAGGTACAAAACATTTGTATTGGTGCATGAAGATCACAAAAACAGCCCACAGACAGATCTGAACAGGTTATTTTATTAATTTCTTCTTACACACACTCATATTGCTAACATTTACAACATGATTCAGAAGAATGAATACATTTGTATCTCTCACTTCAGTCTCTTCTCCTCGACTTAAACAGAAAGACCCAAGAATGTTCCCTAATGATCTCACTAAATTATGTTCAGACAAGAGAGGTGTTGGTTCTTTCTTTATTGCCCACACAGTGACTTCGTTAACAAGTGCAAATGTGAAGAACCAAAGATGTTGCCCTTTGATCACTCTCTTTAGAAGAAAATTCAACATTTTGGATTATGCGTATATTAACCACAGTGGGAAAAAAAATACTTCAAAGCAACTGTGTCCAAAAGCAAGTGAGAAGAAAGAACCGACACAGAGTTAGAGAGTGTGTATAGATAAAGGAGTGTGAACAAAATTGTGGAAAAGCGTCTGATCTACAGATCCTTCAGGTCTTTCTGGATGCCCCACAGAGTGTCGGCGCTCTTCTTCAGCTGACCGATTTCGTCGTCAGTCAGGGTCATGTTGACGACGCTGCCCACTCCGCTGCTGTTGAGCACGCAGGGCAAGCTCAGGTAGACCTCCTCGCCGATACCATACATGCCCTACAGACCGCACAATAATAAAAAAACGAGGATTAGGATTCACTCAGTCTGTGCAATTCTGTGATATGGAGAATCGTGATGAGTGTAAACTCCTCTCACCTTCACCATGGTGGAGACAGGGTGAACCCTGTTCAGGTTCTTCACCAGGGTCTCGGTCAGGTCGGCCACACTGAGGCCGATGGCCCAGTTGGTGTATCCCTTCAGCTTGATCACTTCATAGGCACTAAGAGAAGATAGAAGCTACTAATTAACAATAAATACTTTTCATCATTTACGCCTGTCGTGCTGTTCAAATCCTTGCCGTTTTTTTTGTCGTTGAACGCAAAAGGAGAATTTTGAATACAAACCATGCATCCAAATATCCCTACCATATACTATGCAAAAAAAGCTGTATGAGAGATTAGGTAGTAGTATTAAGGTTGTTGATGAAAGCATTCCAGAATTTTTCTCCATATAGTGGACTTCAATGGGAGCCATTGGGTTAAACTGCAGTTTCAATGCAGCTTCAAAGGGCTCTACACAATCCCATCTGAGGAATAATGGTCTTATCTAGTGAAACAATTATCCATTTTATTAAAAAACCCCACAAATGCTCATCTTGCACTAGCTGGACTTCACGCATTATGTAATCAAGTTGAAAAGATCACACGTGGATAGTTGTTTGTCTGTGTACTCCGGTTCAAAAAGGTAGGGTAGGATGAAAAACTCCATCCCATGTTGTCCTCCAACATTGTTTTAGGCTTTTTTTTTGTAAAGGGCATTTGACTTTGCATGTTTACTAAACACTGGGTCAGTACTTCCACCAACGCATGACCTTTCCCACCTGACTATGTAATGCAGAAAGTCAAGCTAGTGCAAGATGAGCATTTGAGGTTATATATATATATATATATATATATATATATTTGAGAAAAAAAAAATATTATATTATATATATATATATATATATATATATATATATATATATATATATATATATATATATATAATTATATATAGCTGCATTGAAACTGCAATCCCCATTGAAGTCCACTATATGGAGAAAAATCCTGGAATGTTTTCCTCAAAAACCTTAATATCTTTCTGGCTGAAGAAGGAAAGAAGGAAAGGTTCCTTTAAAACCTCCTTTTGTGTTCATCATAAGGGTTTGAAATTATTTTTAATTCACCTTCTTAACAGCACTTTGATTAACTAAAATATATTAATACATATTCCTAATTGCCCATCAGTCAGATGACACAATGTGACCTACCTGTCCACAACCATCTTGTGAGCATCCTTCCAGTTCTCGCTGTCTTTATCTGTGCCGATGTCAGGGTTGAGTTTCTGCAGGCTGACTCCAGCCACATTTGCGCCACTCCATACAGGCACTGGTAAATAAAAACAGCAACATTAAAAATCAAATATGCTCTGATTGACTGCAACCATATCACTTGATGCAGCAATTCACATTCATCCATCTCATTATTCTTTCTTCATCTGGTTATTTTTCTTCCTCTCCACACCATCTCACATATTCCTCTCCACTAAGCTCAATCTCTCACCGCTGGAGTCTCCGTGCTCTCCCAGGATGTAACCGTTAAAGCTGCTGGAGTGGATGCCCAGCTTCTCTGCCATGATGTAGCGGAAGCGAGCGGAGTCCAGGTTGGTCCCGCTCCCAATGACACGGTGCTTTGGCAGGCCACTCAGCTTCCAGGTCACGTAGGTCAAAACATCCACTGTATGAACACAAAGACAACCAGAGTTACTACAAATACACTACATGAGCCAGCTTTAGAATTACATTTCGTTTTTTAAATCTCATTAGAAGCTGCGCAATATATTTGACCGAGATATTATTTGCTAATAACTATTAAAAAAAATACTTATTTAACAATTTATGGAAATTAAAGGGTTATTTCATCCATTCAAGAGAGTACCACTGTTGTCACATGGACTATTTTAACAATGTCCTTACTACCTTTCTGGGCCTGGGAACATTTCAGTGCAATTGCTGTTTATGCAGGGTCAGAAAGGTCTTATGGGTTTGGAACGACAAAAGGGTAATTACTAACAGAATTTTCATGATTTGGATGAACTTTATTTTAAAAATAGAATTTTAACAGGTAATTTGCTGCACTCGTTTGCATAATTGCATATTATTTACATTGGTTCCAGTGCAGTACAGCAAAATGTTAAAATTAAGCATGTTGAGTGTGTGTGTTTGCTCACCTGGATTGGACACCACAACGAGGATGCAGTCAGGACTGTATTTGACAATCTGAGGGATGATGTGCTTGAAAATGTTGACGTTTCTCTGCACCAGGTTCAGTCTGCTCTCACCCTCCTGCTGACGCACTCCAGCCGTCACCACCACAATACGGGAGTTAGCAGTCACAGAGTAGTCTGTCGGACAAATAAAAATCATAAACATACACTGCCACTCAAAACGCTGGATACCGGTACTGATTGCTACACTATTTACAATAGAAAATGCACCTTTTTTGAGAGAATTTCATTAATCTGACAACATTTTTGGACTTTTTGAGATCATAAGAAAAAAAGAGTGCATCTAAACTTAATGTATATTATTATATTTAATTGATATCAAATAAAATTTAATTTAAATGAAGTTAAATTTATTTATTTTTTTAACAGTAAGATTTTTTTAAAGAAGTCTGCATTTATTTGATCCAAAGTACAGCAAAAAGAGTAAAATTTTGAAATATTTTTACTGTTTAAAATAACTGCTTTCTATTGTAATATGTTTAAAAATGTAATTTATTTCTGTGATTTCAAAGCTGACCTTTTTAGCATCATTACTCCAGACACATGATCCTTCAGAAATCATTCTAACCACTGCTCAAAAAAACATTTATTATTATTATTATTACTGTTATGTTAAAAACAGCCGAGTAGAATTTTTTCAGGTTTCACTGATGAATAAAAAGCTCAGAAGAACAGCATTTAGCTGAAATAGAAATCATTATATTATTGTATCAATTATTACATCAATACTCATTTTACTAAATATTGCTAATAATAATAATAATAATGTTTCTTGCATATCTCAGCATAATACAATGATTTCTGAAGGATCAGGTGACACTGAAAACTGGAGTAATGATTGGAGTATGGACTGGAGTAATTCAAATCGAAAGTTATTTTAAACAGTAAAAATATTTCACAATATTACTGCTTTTGCTATATTTAGGATCAAATAAATGCAGGCTTGGTGAGCCGAAGAGACTTCTTTGAAAAACATTAAAAATCCTACTGTTCAAAAACTTTTGACTGGTTGAGCAATTTAATTAAAAAAATTAAAAAACATTTAAAATCATCCTATTTTTTACATAAACAGTCCTATTCAATAAAGCGCATCCCACCCTTATCAGCCACAATTTTAGGGGTCTTGAGGAACAGGCTGCCATGTTGCAGATCCAACATCTCCCCCTTCAGTCTATCCTCCACAACATCCACCAAAGCCAGTTCATCTGTAAGCTCCTACAAGACAAAAAAGCAACAGCATGGAAAATTATTCCTTGAAACACCTGGCACAATTTTGGCATAAAGGTGTGGTCCCATGTGAAGGCAGAATGTGCCAAACTTGAGCAAACTTCAAAGTTTTTGCCCTCAAGTGAAATTCCCAACCACCGGATTCCTTTTGCAATTACTAGATTTCTGGCAGAGAAACTTCAAGCAGTGGCAAATCTAACCACACCTTTATTTCAAACCACAGAAGACAAAAATAACACTTTGCTGATTAAGATGAGGCTTTCTTACCCTGAGCAGGATGCTGACGGCACATGCCATGCCCACCTGCCCCACGCCAACAATTGTGACTTTGTTCCTGGGGGGCTCAGCGGGGCCGCTGGCCAAAGGGGTGATCAGCTTCTGCATTACTGAGGCCATGATCCCGCTAAAAGAACAGAACCGAAAATGTTCACAATGCAAACTATTAGAAAAATGGAATCTGTGGGGTAAACGTTTACTAGGTTAAAGCTTCAGTTAAACTTCACATGATCAGGCACCAAAGATGGGTCAAGGTAACAAGGTCACCCTCATTGCGAAAACCATTACTCCATACTGAGAAAATTACCCATATCCTGAGTCCCGCTCAGTAATATAATTAGCCAATGGAGTCAGGTCACTCTGCCCCCTTTGCTAAATCTAGACAAACTGAAGGAGGGTTCTACACACGCAAGTTTATTTAGGCAAGGCATGTCCATGTTAGTCAATGTCCAAGGGGAAACCCTAATTAAAAGGATTTCCAGATGCATTATGCAAATAAAGCCTTAATTTGTAAATGTTTAGACTATTAAAATTCCATTCATTTAAGTTTATTACATCTGACTAGACAAGTCTAGATAAGACACCACCAGACGCACTGGCTTATGAACATGCAAAACAATGATCACATGTGACACTAATCCTAAATGGCGCTCATGAGGATTATGTTAGACCTTAGATATTATTATCTAGGAAACGTTAGATATTGCCACCATAAAATGTCTGAGTGCATTTGTCCCTGGCCATAATAATATAGTTACATCTTAACGGTCGTGTGCATTTATCTCCAAACCTTATCCTTGAATGCTGCTGCTACTTAATGAATGGAGAGCCATTCATTCATCATTTAATGAGCTGATATCATAACAAAATGATAACAAAGCAAGATGATATACATACACTACCAGTCAAAAGTAAGATTTTTACTGTTTCTAAAGAAGGCTCTTCAGCTCACCAAGGTTGCATTTATTTGTTACAGCAAAAACAGTACAAGTTTGAAACATTTTTACTGTTTAAAATAACTGCTTTCCATTTGAATGCATTTTGAAATGCAATTTATTTCTGTGATTTCAAAGCTGAATTTTTAACATCAGTACTCCAGTCACATGATCCTTCAGAAATCATTATAATATTCTGATTCACTGCTCAAAAATTGTTTTTTCCAGGTTTATTTGATGAATAGAAAGTTAAGAAGAACAGCATTTAGCTAAAACAGAAATCTTTCAAAAGCTTTTTATTTCAGCTAAATGCTGATCTTTGGATCTTTTCATTCAAAGAAGCCTGAATATTGATTTAAATATTGATACTACTACTACTGAATGTTTCCTGAACAGCAAATCAGCATATTAGATTGATGTCTAAAGGATCATGTGACACTGAAGACTGGAGTAATGCTGCTAAAAATTCAGCTTTGAAATCACAGGAATAATTACATTTTAAAATATATTCAAATAGAAAGCAGTTATTTTAAATAGCAAAAAATATTTCTGCTTTTACTGTTTTTGGATCAAATAAATGCAGGCTTGGTGAGCAAAAGAGTATTCTTTAAAAAACAAAAAAAAAAACAAAATACTGATTCCAAGCTTTTGAATGGTATAGAGTATAATGTTTCAAAAGCTTTTTATTTCAGCTAAATGCTGATCTTTTCATTCAAAGAAGCCTGAATATTTTTTTTTAATATTGTTACTACTACGACATGTTTCCTGAACCGCAAATCAGCATATTACATTGATGTCTGAAAGATCATGTGACACTGAAGACTGGAGTAATGATGCTGAAAATTCAGCTTTGAAATCACAAGAATATATTACATTTTAAAATATATTCAAATAAAAAGCAGTTATTTTAAATAGCAAAAAATATTTCTGCTTTTGCTGTTTTTGGATCAAATAAATGCAGGCTTGGTGAGCAGAAGAGTATTCTTTAAAAAAAAAAAAAAACACTAAAAATCTTTTAAAACTTTTGACTGGTAGTATAAAAGTTTGTCTTTTGCTACAATTAAAGAATTTTGATATGCATTTAAAATTCAAAACATTGTATAACAATAAGCATGAAATAACTTGGACTTAAACTATTTACAAATTTTATATAAAGCTGATGTAATGAAAGAAAAAAAACAAATTGCTACTTTTAGATATATTTACAATACATAGCTTGTTGCAATGATCACTGTTTACGCAACAGGAAATTGCAACTGATTAAAAATCAGAAAATGAAAGTATCAAAACTGAATTTTGGCGCTCATAAACCCTATTATGACGCAACCGTCCTTTTAACGTCCTTGACGATACGGATGCAGCGATTGCGTTTGAAAACAAACAGTAAATTGTACAATCACCATGTTAATCGATCTGTTCTTATTTTAGGCACATCAAGTTAATCATACATTCGAGGTTGGCGGCCCTCCATCAGCTCTTACTAAACAAGGCCAAATTCAAGTTCAGCGTGCATTGGATTCCTCCATGTTCATGCGTGTGCACCACGCACAAACGTCCTTGGCTGCTCATCTAACACTTCACAAGGGAAACACGATAGTTGCTTCACTTTTAATGCAATAAAAGACGTTAAACATCGAAACGTGGCGTGCGGAAGTGTTGCAACCATCACCAAAACGCCCATTTATCCGCCACACTTCAATGTCAGCGACACTGCTTGCATCGCAGCATGACGTCGGTGCTCGTTTAAAACAATGCAACTCGAGAGAATTTATTTAGACGATGCATATAAAGCAATAAAACAGCTATGTCAAACCATATACATACATTTGTTGCAGGAATGTTAAAAAAGTATCCTTAGCTGCAGGAAGGGCAGTGAGAGCCGCTGAGCACCGGTGAGCGTGACTCGTGGAGAAGCAGGATTTTGAGTGTGCGTCGCTACGTACGCAAAGAGCGTATGACCTGCTGTTACAAGTTAATACGATGCCTTTGCTGATATGATGAATATGAGAACGACAGGCCGGCCCACTTTCCCCCTTGAATAGCTATGTCAAGGATTTCATTGTCATCATAAAAATACTTCCACATCACCGACCTTGCACCTTAACGGAATCTGCTATATGTTAGAGTCGCTTCCCATGCAAAGCTGAATATTACAATGAAAACATTGCATGTGATGCTGGTTGTCATATGCAATCACTGGAACTGCACAGCGGGGTTATATGTGTTATGCAACTATGATCTGCAACAAATTATACAAAAGAATGCTTGGGTACAGTGGTTAAACAGAACAATGCTGTAATTTACAATAAAATTAGTGTTTCAAATTCCATTCTGGAGTCATATTAAGGTTTACTAAAGAGTGTTTCCGATGTTTAGATAGGTAGATAGATATGTGTTTGTGCTAGGCACCTCAGCAACATAGCCTTTGCTTTCTCATGAACAAACAATGCTTTCTTAACTACTAAATATGGGGACCAATGAGGCTCCTGTTCCTCCCACTGGCTTGTCCAATAAGAGCATTCATCTGTCAGTGACATTTGAGTAGCTTTAAGGGCATTGTCTTTATTTGCTCAAAAGGAAGAATGTGTCTAGATATACATGCTTTAAACTAGGGAAAAGAGATTAAAGTTAAATGGAGATGATAAAGAAACAAGAAAATAGCAATAAAGGAGATGAGGAGCTGTGTGTGTTGGGAGGATTATGGGACGCGTTGCTGTTTAGTTAGTGTTAGGGTTTTGTGAAATGATTGTGTAATAGGTTGTGTGTATTTCATAACCGTTTGTGCCCTCTAGGTTTTGTCATCCTGATGGGTGCCAACTATAAACACAAGACCTGATTATTTACTCACATACATGTCATTCAAGATGTTAATGTCTTTTTTGATCAGGCACAAAGAAAGTTTTTTGAGGAAGATATTCCAGGATTTTTCTCCATATGGTGGACTTTAATGGTTTGAAGGTCCAAATTGCAGTTTCAATGCAGCTTCAAAGAGCTTTACACAATCCCAGCTGACACTCTTAAAAATAAAGGTGCTTCATGATGCCATAGAAGAACCTTTTTTTTTTTAAATGGTTCCATAAAGAACACTTAACATCTGAAGAACCTTTCTGTTTCACATTAGGTTCTTTGTGGCGAAAGGTTCCTCAGATTATAAAAAGGTAAGACCTTTAACTGAATGGTTCATTGTGGAACCAAAAAAATAATTCTTTTATGGCATCGCTGTGAAGAACCTTATAAAGCACCTATTTTTAAGAGTGTAAGGGTCTTATCTAGTGAAATGACATTTCATTTAAAAATTAGATTTATATACTTTGGTAACCACAAATGCACATCTTGCACTAGCTGGACTTCATGCATTATGTAATCACATTGGAAAGGTCACACGTGGTTCTTCATCTGCATACTTCGGTTCAAAAAAGTAGGGTAGGGTGAAAAACACATTTTCCAACTTCAAAATCGTCCGACATCATTGTTTTAACTTTTTTCTTGTAAAGGGCGATTGACCTTCTTTGTACGATCGCTTTGTAAACATTGGTTCGATCCTTCCGTCTACGTCACGTGCAGAGGTTGCGTTAACTGAAAATTGTCCGTCATTTACAGATTTTTAAAAACATTTTTATCAGTGACAGAAAAATCTGAAGACCGTCCATCTCTTGAATGGTGATCTACTGTAACTTGTAACTGTAATTCAGTACCAGCAGCAGAGAACGAGATCCAGAACAAAAATAAAACTGTCACGAATCTTTTGCTGCCCACAGCAATGCAACTCCACACATTAAAGACCAGCAAAACGGTATTTATTGCTTGAATTTCCTAATGAAATGGACAGAATTTAAAATCTGAGATGGGAGGTGCACTTATGTACTGTTCATTCATCAACTGAAAACAGCATAGACCAAAAGATCAATTGGGATTTAAAAATCGATATTGGCTTATAAAAATGAGAATTGAAAAATGAGAATTTTGTTGTTTTTAGTAGGTGTGGTGTTGAACTTGAAAAGTGACGCACAGTCTCTGTTCATCTGTTCTCTTCAAAATAAATGCATAAGCCTACACTGTAAAAAATAAAAAACACAATTTGTTGAGTCAGCTTAAAATAATTTGTTACCCTGTTGCCTTAAAATTTTAAGTTCAGTCAACTAAAATAAGTTCAGTCAACTTGAAATGTTAAGTTGTGCTAAGTAACAACTTAGATATTTGTGTTTGCTAAACTTAACAGATGGGTAAGTAACCCAGCTGCCTTAAAATTTTAAGTTGAGTCAACTCAAATATCTAAGTTGTCACTTAGTATAATTTAACATTTCAAGTTGAATAAACTTTTTTTTAAGTTGACTGAACTTAAAATTTTAAGGCAGCCAGGTTACAAATTATTTTAAGTTGACTCAACAAATAGTTTTTTTACAGTGTATATTGTCCTGTAAGTAAGTGATTAAAAATGAAAATGTGAACAAAAATAAAAGCAATTAAATGTATTGTTATACTTAAAATCTGAAAATGACGGGTAATAATAGATTATGACGGAATTTGACCTCCGGTCACACTTCACATTTTCAACGTAATTACGTAATGTGTGAAGTCCAGCTAGTGCAAGATGAACATTTGTGGTTAAAAAATGCATTTTTATTGTTTTAAGAAAACGACTAATCGTTATTCCTTGGCTGGGATTGTGTAGATCCCTTTGAAGCTGCATTGAAACCTCAATTTGCACCTTCAACCTGTTGGTTCCCATTGAAGTCCACTATATGGAGAAAAATCCTGGAATGTTTTCCTCAAAAACCTTCATTTCTTTGCGGCCGAAGAAAGAAAGACATCTTGGATGTCACTTAATTTCCAGCAATACTGCATACTATTTGAACTGAACTGAGCTAGATGATGACATGACTGAACTCAGTGAACTGCCTTTAACTTAAAATTGTGTTTACTGTTGTTGTTTTACATTATTCACTTGATGACTTGACTTGACTTGACATGGGGGTGAGTATATTATCAAGAATATTTTTATTCTGGAAGTGAACTTCTCCTACTAAAATGAGTGATTTCTGTGTTCCACAGAATAAAGAGATTTGTACAATTTGAAATGGCTTAAGTGTAGTTATGACTCATGTATCTGGTATTCATGTATGGGTTTACTATTTCTTTAAGGCAATCCAGCTGTCAAAGAAGGCTTAACATGCTGTGTGTTTAAATTATGTGTCACTCCTGCTAAATTTAGATTTTGTAGTCTAAAAATGGCTCTTTGTAAATACCGAAGTACAAATGCACCCTGTCGTGTCACTGAAAGGTATGAGTTGAGAAATTTAAGTTAAATATTTATCTATTGCAATAGCTGATAAACATATTTAGTGTCTAAACAGTGTAGGTTTGTGTCTCAGTGGTATAGCACACCTCATTTATTCCCTCCAATCGGTGAGCACAAAGCCACCATGCACTAAACCAATAGCCAATCACTTGCCTGTTTACAGCAGCAGAGATAAAGGGAGAGACGCTTTTTTTCATGAGGGTAGTGAGGGTAGTCGTAGCATGAGAAAAGTGTAGGATTTCTTCCATAGTGAGTTCTGACTATGAGTTGGCAAAAATGAAACTTATTTATTAAACTAATAAGGCATGTAATTTAGTTTCCAGTATTTAGGCTCTTCAATCCCTCTCATGGAATATTACAGCGGCTGCCAAGCCTGTGGCTATTAGTGAACCCATGTGACCCAGCAATAGGACTGCATGCTATTTCAGACTGACCTTTATGAGACAAGGGTTATGACAATAGAGAGAGACAGACACATTAACTCACACTCACATGCACAAATACATAGACGATGGTATTTGCACACACTACTCTTTTGTGAAGCTGTATAGGTTCTGTACATTTCTTTTAGCCTAAATTTTCTGCCTTTATTGCCCGACAAACTGTTTTAAATGTACAGTACCAAAACTTTATGTCAAATATGAAGCCATAACTAAAGGTAAAGCAAATCTTCATTACTGCCTAGTGATAGATCTCAGTAATGTGTATATATATAAAAAAAAAAAAAAAAAAATTCTAAACTGTAAATGAAATAAACTTTACTAGAATGTGTTTTACAAGAAAATTCTTTTTCAGTTTTCTATTTCAAAAATGTGTTTAATTCATGTTACTTACTGAGTGAAAATGTAGTTTACATATTTTTTACATACCCTTTTTTTCTACATTTATTTATTGAATTTCCAGTTGTTTTCACTTTTGATTTTATTAAACATTTTTAAAACATTAAAACATTTATTAGTTTTATTATGTCTATGTAGCATTTATGAAAACTATAGTTTTTATTAATAAAATTTAAATAAAGATTTCTTATTTTTTAGATGTTTCTTTTTCTTTTCATTTTTTTTTTGTGTTTTTGTCATTTTTACTATTTTATTATGTAGCATCTACTAAATTTTATTAAAACATTTATGATTTTTTTTATTTTTATGTAGCATTTTTGAATATATATATATATATATTTTTTTTTTTTTTTAGTTTTTTGGTGGTGCTTTTGTCATTTTTACTTTATTATTTCTATGTAGCATTTATGAAATTTTCTTAAAACATTTTTACATTTTCATAATGTTTATATAGCATTTATGAAAAAAATATTTGAATTAATATTTTAAAGTTTTTATTTTCTACATTTTTACTTTTTACTTCTTTTTTTACTTGTCAATGTAGCATTTATGAAATTTTATAAAAAAGATTAATTTTTATTATGTCTACGTACATTTTTTGTCCACGTACATTTTATGTTTATGTATAATTTATGAAATATATATATATATATATATATATTTTTTTTTTTTTTTTTATTAATATTTTTAAAAGTTTTTTTGTTCATTTTTGTTTTCATTTTAGTTTTTTGTTGTTTTTGTCATTTTTACTTTTTAAATTGTCTGTGTATATATATATATATATATATATATATTTTTTTTTTTTTTTTTTTTTTTTTTAAAGGTGATAATGCCGTTTCTTATTCAGTCTAATCAAATGTTTCATCCAAACACTGCTGCTTTTTAATTTTTCAAGCCGTGACAAACTCAAATCTAACCAAGCCATATCTAACTTGTGTAATTTCATTGCTCATGATCACATGTGCTTCGCAAACAGCTGCTTTGACCCTCTATGCACATGTGCTCGCTAAAGATTTTGCATTCATGTGGGTTTTGATTTAGTTATTCATTCCAGTTTGTATGATTTGTAAAACTAAAGTTCAGTTATATACCAAAAGCACAGTGAAATCATGTGCTTTTAACACACTTTGGATGGCTTGATGCTGCATTACTCACTAGGGAGGTGAAGGTGCATGTGGAGCCATTACAGACTGAATGCATTTGTGGCGAAAAGGTTACAGTGAAATGCAACTCAGAACCCCGTGACCTTTGACCCTCAGCATCAGTGGCTTAGGAAGCAAATCAGAGCGTGTCCATTTCTCAGAATTCAACTTCACTGTTCTGTCGCCGCAAACCACATTAACAAGATACACCAAATGGGATATAATGACAACAATGGAGCACACACACCCAGTCCCTCCCTCTCCAAAACTCATACACTCTCACAAAGAAGACCCAAATGTAGGCACACTCTGTGAAGTAAATGACCCCTCTCTGCTTGGTGTTCCTCTGATAGGATCTCTCTTTGAGAGCTGTATTGAGGTGACGGGTCACCATTTTTCTGTTGCTTACATCAAGCTGATGAGAATGGAAGAGCAGAGAGAACGCAGGGGCATTGTGACATCACAATGAGACCACATCTGTTCATCACTCCTACAGGCCACTCGAAGCAATCGAGACACTGTGGATACCGCATCTCTGAATGTGACTGAAAAATGCTAGAAAACATTCATAAATGAAACTAATTAAAAGTGCATTCAAATCATATTCCACAACAGGAGTTTCTATCTTGTTCGCCTTTTGTTAGCAGAACCGTTATGACCAAAAATGTTTACTTGACATAATGCTAACCTTTCAGAAAAAATGAATTTCATAACAGCTTTACATGCAATTTCATTTTTTTTTTTTATTATTTATTTAACTGATATTTAATAGTTTTTTCAAGATCATGTGCTTGTTTTATTTCATTATACTTTTATGTTATATGTTTATACATTTCTATTTAATTTATTTTGGCATTAGCATTTTTATCACAGTCTCACAATGTTATAGTGATCATTAATGTTTTGAATTAGCTTTTATAATGTCCATTTTCAGTTTAGTTTAAATTTTAGAACATTTTAGTATGTGCTTTTGTTGTTTTTATTAGTATTTTTTCAATATTTCTATTTAGCCTATTATTAGTTTAATTTTATTTCAGTTTTAGTTCAGTAATTATAATATTTCAGCTTTTATAATAATATAATATAATATAATCATTTATATTCTAGTTTTCATTTTCTGTTTAGTTTCAGTAATTATAATATTTCAGCTTTTATAATATAATATAATATAACATAATATACAATCATTTATATTCTAGTTTTCATTTTCATTTTAGTTAAAATTGTAAATTTTATATGGTTTTGTTGGGTTTATTAGTATTTTTCAATATTTCTATTTAGCTTATTTTTAATTTCATTTTTATTTCAGTTTTAGTTTCAGTAATTCTAATATTTCAGCTTTTGTAATAATATAATATAATAATATATATAATATAATATATAACAATCATTTCTATTCTAGTTTTCATTTTCTGTTTAGTTTCAGTAATTCTAATATTTCAGCTTTTATAATATAATATAATATAATATAGTTTATTTTAAATTGTAAATTTGTATATGGTTTTGTTGGGTTTATTAGTATTTTTCAATATTTCTATTTAGCTTATTTTTAATTTCATTTTTATTTCAGTTTTAGTTTCAGTAATTTTAATATTTCAGCTTTTAAAATAAAATATAATATTATGCAATATAGTATAATATAATATAATAATTTATATTATAGTTTTCATTTTCAGTTTAGTTTACATGTTAGTACATTTTTTATATGCTTTTGTTGTTTTAGCATTTTTAATAGTTTTTATTTTTTTTATTTTCAGTAATTCTAATATTTCAGCTTTTAAAATTTAATATAAGCTTTTCTAATATAATATAATATAATATAATATAATATAATATAATATAATATAATATAATAATCATTTATATTCTATTTTTTATTTTAAGTGTAATTTAAATTTGTCTACATTTTTGTATGCTTTTGTTGTTTTATTACTTTTTATTACTTAAAAATTTTCATCTAACATTATTTTATTTCAACAACTTTTTATTTGTTTTAGTTAACGACAGTGAAACCCTGTTCTACTGTATAAAAATAAGCCTAAAACCTATATTTACACTTTATATAAAATATGTGCATACCAATATTACTTAATATTACTCAATATTACTTAATATATTGTTTACACATAATGGCACATAACACTTTCGCTTATACACAATATTCTGTTTCCAGAAGATCAATAGTCTGTGGTTTTAGTTAGTTACCTAATGAAAGCAAAACAGTTTGAACAAACAGGAGTCACATAAAAATCAACAGATGTTTAGTATGTGATTGATTTTACTCTAATATTCATACAGACATACAGTGACATTGGGAAAACCTAGTGATCATTTGATAGCGCTTTCAACACTGATAAACACTCCAGGGAGTGTGGAGTTTATTGCAAGTTGTGAATGTGGAAAAAATCTTTGCCTTTGTTTAGTTACTCAGGATACTGTTGATAAGGGAGGAGTCTAGTAGTCCAGGAGGCCCATCTTTCTCTTAAGGGACTCGGGCATCTCAGGGGGTGGTGGACGGGGCAGACGGAAGTACACCTTCACTGAGTCGTAGATGAACCACTGCAGAGCGGTCAATGTGCCGATCATAATGATTCGAGCAAAAAGACCCTTCCACACACCTGTGAGAGAAACAAAGGCCATATGAATATTCATTTATACACAGATTGACTAGACCTGCGACTAAGCTGTGCTAATCGATCCCTCTGAGCTCATGATGCTTAAACATGTCAATAATCTGAGATAAAAGAACAAAAAGAATTGGTCATTAATCATTTCTAATGAGATCCCTATGATACTGAGCTGATCTAATGGGAATAAATACAGGAGCAACAGCTGCCTCTTTTGGTAATGGAGAGTATTACATCTCTCTGCAACCTTACTGAAATAATGCTTCGATGTCTTATGAGCAATTTATGAACAATATAATAAAATAAACAATGTTATACAAAGACAAGCAGAAGATACATGCCTAAAAACTCTTAATATGTTTCTGCTTTTTTGGGGGTGGGGGTGGGGATGGGGGGGCAAATTGTTTCAAAATAATGTACAACTTTTTTAAATTTCAAATTTTTAAATACTAAAAAGCATGAGTTCTTTCTTGAGAATCCATATCGAATTCAGCCAACAAAAATAAAATAAATAAAAATAAAATAAAATTTGACATGAAATTGCAAATGCTATGGTTTACATCTGTATATTTTTTTCATTTATCAAGATAATGTTAATAAATAATCAATTTCTGAAAAAAAAAAAATGTATATATATATATATAATAATAATAATAATACGTCTAAACACATCTAAAGAGCTTTTAACAAATATAATAAGTAAATAAATTTGATAAGGGTAATAAACAATATTATACAAAGACATGCAGAAGATACATGCTTGAACAATCTGAACAACTTTCATTTATTTATTTATTTATTTTTGACAAAATTGATTCAAAATAATATATAGCTTATTTTAAAAAGCTAAAAAGCATGGGTCTTTCTTGAGAATCCATACAGAATTTAGCCATCAAAAAAAATTATAATAATAATACAATTAAATAATAAATATATAAATAAATAAATATGTGCAGGTTTGTTTTTCTGTTTTTCTCCATTTGCATGGAGACCCAATATCACACATTTCCACTGTCAAATAAAACACGTTCATCAATGTTTAATTATATAAATATAAGTACATTTTGCTACATTAATTAATTAATTAATTAATTAATTAATTATATACCACAGGATAGTGTTTAGAAATAAATTGCAAATGCTACAGTTGACATCAGTATTTCTTTTAATTTAACAAGATAATATTTAAATGAAATGCTGCTTTAATGTCTAATTAATTAGTGAAAAAAGTATAATAACTTTAAGCATATTTTTAACAAACAGTTTTTAACAAATAAAATAAATGAATAAATTAATTAATTTGATAAGGGTGATAAACAATATTATACAAAGAGATGCAGAAGATACATGCCTGAACAATCTTAATAGATTTCAGTATTTATTTATTTATTTATGTTTGTTGCAAAATTGATTCAAAATAAAGTATAACTTACTTTCAAATACTAATAAGCATGGGTTCTTTATTGAGAATCCATACAGAATTTAGCCATCAATCAATCAATCAATAAATAAATTGACTAATTCTACTACAATTCTACTGCAGTTTTTGATGAATTGCAGACGTTACAGTTTGTATCTTTTTTATTTACCAAGATCATGTTTAACTGGGTTTATGCAATGAAATAGTTTAAAAGTTACTAATTTAATCATGTTTGCCAAAAAATAAAGATTACGCAAATACCACATTTTATTTCCAGCTGAAGTCATCCACAAATTGACTCCAGATTACATTTGGTCATGTAAAAACTCCTTGGAAATTCTCAGGAATTGACTTACTGACCTGTTACAAATGTGACAATTAGAAGAAAAACATATTTCGCCCACAAATATCTAAAATGATGAAGTATCATCATAGTATTGTCATAGTAAATCGCTTTTTAAATTGACTTGATTTTGGCTGGTCAATCGTGATATTCTGTGGTGAAATATTATTTTATAATAACCATTAAAATGTGTAAATTAGTTTTCTCCTAGCTGTGCTAGCCTTCCACATTCTCCTCTTCTCACATAATAAAATACTTCCAATTCAAATCAGTATCTCATGTTCATTAATGTATTTATTTGATAAGTAATCCTGTAATAAGCAAGATAAGGTACAGTATGCTGATTGTTACGGCAAAACAAACCCCTCGGGTTTTCTTCTTCCACTCATGTAATTTGATCAACAGCTGTTGAATGCTACGTGTTGCGCGTGTGTGTGTTTGTACAGTGACTCACCTACAGGTCCCAGCCTTTTCACCACCTCAACCGCTGAACTGCCTCTCTCTTTATTCAGTACGGACACCACAGAGTCAGCAGGATGAGACACCACAGCACAGAACACGCCAGCTGAGGAGAGACATACGACACAGCTTATATGCATCTATATCTATCTACACAAACTTGAGCCAGCACTCTATACAGAGATATATCATGCTAAATGGTATGTCTAATTGTTTCTAGACTTGTATCTGAGGGCCTAACCACTTACCAATGTAACCAGCAACAAAGGTCACCACCAGCTGCTCAGGTTTGGAGCACTCACTGCGGGGTTTTGGTACTACATACTTGTACAGCGTCTCCACGGTTCGCTCGAAACAGGCAAACTTCATCATGGTGTAGGGGATCTGCCTCAGCCACAAGGGATAAACACCTTTATAGAACCTGGAAAGACGGTAACACCAGCAATCAGGAGTTCAGAACAGCCTCATAGGTACACTCTTAAAGATAAAGAGTACAAAAAATAGGTTTTCACAGCAATGACCATAGTGGGTTCCCCAAAAAACCATGAACAGATCTAAAAAAAGAACTATTTTTACTTAGTGTGGAGATTTTAATAATCTTAAAGATGTTTTTTTTACTAAAAAATCTGAAAAGGTTCCATGAATATTAAATATTCTTCACAGAATACTGATACTGATTAAAAAGCCTTTATTTTTAAGAGAGTAATGCAGTCAGTAAGAGTTATTTTGTACAGTTTTTGGTTTTGATTGCTTACATTGTGCTCTTTTGTAAATCGCTTTGGATAAAAGTGTCTGCTAAATGTCTAAATGTCAATGTAAATGTTTAGTCAGCCTTGACCCTCTAGTAATCTTTTGTCATTTTAAAGCAATAAATAAATAAATAAAATAAAATAAAATAAAATAATTATTACATTTTGATTTTTTTAACTTCATCAGAATAGTATGAACATTTTTCGCACTTGTTATATGAACACACAAAAAAAACAAAAAGGTCACTTGTGATCTTGGTGATCAAAAATGATCATCATAAGAAAATGAATGGGAAATATGAAAATACAGAGGAATATTTTCGGTCATATATATATAACTATATTTGCTTTTTTATTTATTTAAACAGTATATAATCCTATATATACACATTTAGAAAATACTTCATTTTAACTTATGCATTAATTGGAAATAATGAAATTTGTTTTTGTATCATTTTATATAGAAATAAATGGTGTGTATTTTAGACGAAAATATGATCTAGTACCGTGAAATCCCCTCAAAAAATACAGCATAATTTCATTAACCAAAAAATCTTTTTTGGTCTGTTTTGACCACCGAGGATTGCAAGTATGACCCCTAAGTGAGGAAAACTAGTAGGTTAAAGGGTTAGTTCACCCAAAAATGAAGATTCTATCATTAACTTGTGTTGTTTCAAACCCATAAAACCTTTGTTTATCTTCAGAACACAAATTAAGATATTTTTGATGAAATCTGAGAGCTTTCTTACTCTGCAGAAACAGCAACGCATCTGAAAGGTAGTAAGGGCATTGATAAAATAGTCCATGTGACGTGACTGCGGAGAAGAAATTGTTGAATAAAGTCGTTTTGTTTTCTTTGCGCACAAAAAGTATTCTCGTAGCTTTATAACATTATGGTTGAACCACTATGGTTGAACCACTGTCACATGGATTATTTTAACGATATCCTTACTACCTTTTTGGGCTTTGAACGTGTCAGTTGTGTTACTGTCTATGCAGGGTCAGAAATCTCTTGGATTTCATCAAAAATATCTTCTGAAGATAAATGAAGGTCTTACGGGTTTGGAACGACATGAGGGTGAGTAATTAATAACAGAATTTAAATTTTTGGGGGAACTATCCCTTTAAGGATCTACTCACGCTTTTAGCCCTTCTTCAGCATGCATTTTGGGGGCGCACTCTCTTAGGGTGTTAGCATAGCCGGGCTGCGTCTGGATGCGCACTTTGCACGCTTCCATAGGAGCCAGTGCAATATCGGCGAAAAACTCAGCGCTGGCAGATGCGGCCAGATACACTGATGTCCTCCACAAATAAGCATTCTCCTGTTCACCAGACCAAAAAAATGACAGGAGTTAGCCAGTGATCTATTATAAATGAATATGCTAAAATATGCTAAATGAAACTTTGCAGATTGTCTTTGTATCCCAAATGTAAAGACTCGCCTCTCCAAGCATGTCATTGTACAGGGACTTAAAGACTTCATAGAAACCGAATTTGCAAAGGCCTTGCATGGAGTAACCAATGAATGTAGGGGCCCATCCTTTGCCCAGACCCCTAAAGCCATCCTCTCTCAAGGTGACTGAGAACCCATTGAAGATGGATTTGTACTTAACCGGGTCCACCTGGAAGAAAACAGGAATAATGCATTTGCCAACGTCTGGTTACAAAGTCAGTCAAAACTTGTTAGTTTTTACACTTCTGTTAAATGAGGGAAGTAATATAAACACCTGAATGCGGCATTTAATGAGGTCGAGGGGCACGACTGCAGTGTGTGTGAGACCACAGCTCAAAACCCCACCGAAACCGCAGAGGAGGTAATATTTCTTCGACCCATATTCACAGCTCACATCTGCATCTGAGGGATGAAAACACACATTTAACATCACAAAATCACGAGCATCCATATGGTGTGTGATAAACTAGAGGAAAAAATACACTGAACTTAAGTCAGTTTGACCCATTGCAGTTTGTTTGGAGCTTTGATTCTTAATACTGTGTTGTTACCTGAATGATCCACAGCTGTGATTTTTGTTTAGTGATAGTTGTTTATGAGTTCCTTGCTTGTTCTGAACAGTTAAACTGCCTGCTGTTCTCCAGAAAAATCCTTCAGGTCCCACAAATTCTTTGGTTTTTCAGCATTTTTGTGTATTGAACCCTTTCCAACAATGACTGCATGATTTTGAGATCCATCTTTTCACACTGAGGACAACTGAGGGACTCATATGCAACTATTACAAGAAGGTTCAAGCGCTCCACAAGGAAACACGATGCATTAATAGCCAGGGTGAAAACTTTTGAACAAAATGAAGAAGTGTACATTTTTCTTATTTTTCCTTTTTTTTCATTTAGAACTGCCTTTCAGAAGCTACAGAAGATACTTACTTATGTTTCCCAGAAGACGAAGTTAACTTTACCCTGATCTTCGAATTCAGAAAGTTTTCACCCCCGACTCCTAATTGTTGGAAAGGGTTTAAATACACAAAAATGCTGAAAAACCAAGGAATTTGTGGAATCTGGAGGATTTTTCTGAAGCACAGTGGGCAGTTTAACTTTAGGACAAACAAGGGACTCATGAACAACTATCACTAAAGCAAAAAAACAAAAAACAAACACCTGTGGATCATTCAGGTAACAACAGAGTATTAAGAAACAAGTGTATGTAAACTTTTCAACAAGGTCATTTTTATAAATTTAACTATTATTTTCTCTTGTGGACTATATGTAAATGTCTTTTATGTGAAACATCTTATTCAGGTCAGTACTAAATAAAAAAATAACAAGCATTTTGTATGATTCCTTATATTTTGGTAAAATAATTAACATTTCGCAGATTCTGCAAGGTGTATGGAAACTTTTGACCTCAACTGATTTGTCCTTTATGTTCAAGTGCAATGTTTTCTCAAGGAAAAATGGTCTAGGAATTAACAGCCAATCATGACAAGGTAAAGTCTATTAACCAGACATGTAATCCTTGTGGAGGAGGTTAATTCTTTCCGAATGAAATGACGAACATTCTGATAGTTCGTGTGCGCACTAAAAATAGTAGCGTAATATCACTGAGCATTACAACATCAGCAACTATACTATACGGCAAACAAAAGCAACCTAAATAAATACTAGCAAAAAATAACAAATAAAAAAAATAAATATAAGAGCACAAAATAAATGAAATCAAAGAAAAAAATAAACATTGAAATATGTACAAACAAGCAAAAAAAAAAAAAAATTCTATTTTGGACATAAGTATACTACTTTTTGCAACCAACTTTCCAATTCTGCAGATGAATAAGAACTTCTTACCATCATAAGCTGCTGCAGCAAGTTTGCGTTTTATCTGCGGGCTCTCTTCTTGCTGATCTGGTTTAACGGAGAACAGAGGAGCCTGGAAAGGATTCGATCGTGCCAGCTGTGTTAGGGTGGTTGGGTACATTTTCACCAGGGTTTACTGCCAAAACAGACAGGTGACAATTAAAATCCAAACAAAAGTTAGCCTTTTTTCCATACATTGCTCATTCAAGTATTTCATAAATTTATACTGAAAGAATAGTCCACTCACTTGTTGCTTGTAAAGAAACGGCGCCTCCTGGGTGCATCAGCGGCAGGCGAATCTAAGACGTCAAATGACCTCAGACTAAATCACTCTGACCTTCTGTGACGTCATCACACTGAGAGTGAACACCAACCCATTTGAAAGAGGAATTATGGTATTATGGGGCACACCAGCATTCATAAATATGTGAAAAACACCCATTTATGAATTGCACCACTCTGTGTATTGAGTTATTGCTGCAAATATGTGTCTTACTAAATTGTAGTAACTGACAGTTGAGCCTCACTGCAAACTTGAGCTCATGGTAGCCTGTGTGAGCTTATTACGTACAGCAGTGGCTGGTCTAAGGCGATTAAACTCAATGAGATGGTCTATTCCTGGACCAGAGCACAGGGCCTTGCATATCCTCCTTACCTCTCCCAGATCAAAGTGAGGTCAGACTTTCCAATGTCTCTGTGAATAACACAATACATTTAGTTAAGGATATTTACTAATTAATTAGATCAAACATATATACACAGACATTTATAAAAACAAACCAAACTGAAATGTATGAGGTAAACCGCTTTATTAAACCATATTCTGTCATAATACATAAAAAGTACCTGAACTCTCCAAGCTTTACCTCACAAGTCTACAGCACCTTGTAATGTAGAATAAATACATGTTTAGAATATTGATTCGTAAATGTTATCAGTCTTAAAAGCAGAGTAAAGGGCATAATGGCGGACGTTTTACTCATTGTCCAGTTCTACAAATGTAAGTATAAAGATCATACAGTGTTTAATAACCCAAATTGTAGTCATTTAAAGTCTGTGTAAAACAATATTAATGTGTATTCTGAGTTTGTCAAACCACAGAAGTTTTATTAACCACCCAACCAAATTTGAACGATAAAAAACCGCCAAGTCAATACTGTGGGCGTGTCCGCTGCATCCTCTCTCAACGGTCAAATACCACTACAACCTGAATGGACGACGGAACTGTTTTGTAAATTATGGCACCGAGATAATATGCATTACGTGACAAGGCTAGCTAGGCTAGCTAGAAAACTGTAGGCTGATGTAACTAATGGTAATAACAGTAACTTCCGACTGAGAAACTACTGATGCTAATACGCTCTAGTTACTATAATAGTGTTAGGGGCGGGGCCATGCTCAGTGATGCAAGTGCATCATGATTTCAGCTCCGCCCCAAAAAAAAAAATCCTGAACACAAATAGTTAAAAACCATTTAAGGGTCCACTCCACAATTCAGAACTACATCGTTCAGTCTTTGTAACGTGTTTTCAACAACACATTTTTGCCGTTTATGTGTTTAGAAACAATTCTCTGAATTGCCTTTACCCAGACTTTAACTTTTAATAGTGACAATTTATCCACCTTATTATTCTTCAACGAGGAAGTAAGCCTATAGGCTCATTCCGGTTCATTAGCCAATACAGGGATAAAACGAGAATAATAATGTGCAGTAAATGGTAAAACTGTTTGTACTACAAACCAGTGTGTTCGTAATTAAGATAATATATGAAAATAATATGGTAAGACACACCAATTTTATTAACAAAAACTAGCCGTTTTGTACAGCTAAAAATAGCTGGACGTGGACAAGACCCGCTCTCACAGGAAAAATAAGGTGGATAGAGCATGTTTTTCAAAATCTTCTTAACTAGACAACCCAGTTTTTGTTGCAAACTCTCAATTTGTGTTATTAGGCTGTTCAAATTAATTAACATTTTATAAAACTACTTGTAACTCCAAGATCCTGAAATAAAAATTCAACTGATAATAAAATAATAAAAATATTAAAATAACCTTACATTGCAAAACAGTTTATTGAAAATATTTGTATCCCGACAACATACATAAATACTACAAGGGGCACCAATGTTTAGATGGATACGGCACCTTTAAAGAGCTACATGTGAGAATAAATGCAAAAATATTGTCACAAGTAGAGCTAAATGTAGTTTACAAACTAAACAAGTGTATTTAGCCAACTCCTTCAACACTTCAACTCAGACTCCCATTCATGGACAGCACCAACATTAATCTGTAAAATAAAGTACAAATGAAAAACAAACAAACATACAAAGGCAAGAAAAGTCACTGTTTTAAAATTAAAACATTTCATTCCTCTAAACCGGTTCATTTGGAAAAGAGCCATAAGCAGACATATGATGCAAAAGCTCTGCATTTCTGTCTTTGTATGAATCCATAAAGATCGCAGGTAAAAGTCCACGGCTGCTGGATCGACAAAGAGACGTACTGGCTGAGTATGATAAAGAGGGCAAAGTGTGGGGTGATGCGCATGACATTCATTTGCTGGTGCTCTCATCTGCTCCGCTCTGCTTGAAGAGTCCAATCTCATTAGTCTCCATGGCCTGGTAGATAAAGAATAGGAATCCTGCGACCACACTGAGCAGCAGAAGCTGCACCCACACCGGCAGGCTGCGTCGTGCTCTGGTCTTCACAGCAGGGGGCGCCACGGGCTTGGAAGCGGTTAGAGGGACGGCGGCCACACGTGGAACGGATCGGGTCTCTGTGTAGGTGGAGGAGGAGGAGAAGCTGGTTTCTCTGAGCTCCTTAAGACGGAGACGGGATTCGTCCAGCCATGTGTCACCAACCAGGGGCCTGCCAGCTGCTCCTCTGATTGGTCGACGACAGGTGGCACTAAAAATACATTTGAAAAGTTAAACTCATGATAGATTCTCTGAAAACAATTCTGAATATTTTATTAAAGAGGTCTCCAAACTCTTTCCCGGGGGGCTGATGTCCTGTAGAGTTTAGCTCCAACTTACTTCAGCACAGTTGCCTGGAAGTTTCTAGTATGCCTGGTAAGAGCTTGATTAGCTGATTCAGGTGTATTTAATTAGTTAAACTCTGCAGGACAGCAGCTCTCCAGGAAAGAGTTTGGACACCCCTGTTTTAGAACATTTTGCATCAAGGAAATTTTCCTTGTTTAATTAAAAAAAAAAAAGCCAAGTCTTAATATTTTAGAAATGTTTGCATCAAGGAAGTTTACAGTCTTACAAAAATGTTCTTAATAATAATAATAATAATAATAAAAAAAACTGCATCAAGGAAATATACACAGTTAAATAAAAAAATGTGATAAGTCTTAATATTTTAGAAAATTTGCATCAAGGAAATTTACCTTGTTTTAAAAAAAATGTGGTAAGTCTTAATATTTCAGAAAATTTTGCATCAAGGAAGTTTACCTTC
Organism: Labeo rohita; assembly: GCF_022985175.1. NCBI lineage: Eukaryota > Metazoa > Chordata > Actinopteri > Cypriniformes > Cyprinidae > Labeo > Labeo rohita. Next base: position 32,456,063 of record NC_066872.1, on the reverse strand, counting down.
TCTTACAAAAAACTATGTATAAATGTTTGAGAAAATCTGCATCAGCGAAATTTACCTTGTTTAAGAAAAAGTCCTAATATTTTAGAAAATTCAGCAAAAAGAAAGTTTACCTTGTTTTACAAAAAAATTTAATTCTTAATATTTTAGAAAATTTAGCAATGAAATTTACCTTGTATACAAAAATATTGATCATTCTTAATATTTCAGAAAATCTGGCATCAAGGAAATTTACCTTCTTTTACAAAAAAAATAAAATAAATAAATAAATGAATAAATAAATAAAACAAAAATACACATACTTTTCCAAAAAATACTTTTACTTTGTCCATACGTTTAAAAAATTCTGTTAGTTTGGAATCTTTCGCTACTTATTATTTATCTAAACCTATCTGTTGTTTGGGTGTATGCATTAAAAATGATAGAAATGTACAGTTATTTTTTATTAGATATTTTTGAATTAAATCAATTTTGTTCTTTACAATTGCATAAGTATAAAGGGAGCTTTTTTTTAAAGACATGGACACTCTTATTTTGTTTGTCCCCAATACATAAGGCTCTGGTGTTTGATCAGAGCAAATGCTAAAAACTTCTTCCCCTCATACCTGATTCCAGTAGGGGTGTTGAGGTTTTCAGTGGGAAAGATATCTTTAAGCACATCTCTCTCTACCGTCCGCGGAGTCTGATCAATAGCTGACACCTTTTCAACCTGCACACAAAGACAGAGCCACAAAAGATGTGAACACTGGGATATAAAACCACCACAAGTGTTGCGATATTAAATATCTATGCTGTCACCTTTCACTTTAAAAACGAAAAAAAGCCGTTATGTAACACCACAGCTGTGCACAACCTAAGTGATTCTTAAATCCCAAACCTGCGAATCCCAAATTTCCTCATCACCTTTACACACCTGTGAAACCAAACACCATACACCTCATGAAATTACCGTCGCTGTCTTTGGCGTCTCCATCTGGCTGCTATCAATTCGGTCCAATTCTCGGACAGGAGTGATTTGGGAAAAGAAAGGTGTTATTTTGGACTGTCTAGTCTTGGGCTCAGTCTTTGGTGAGCCAAAGCTCTCCTGATAAACCAACAATGTAAATTAGAACTAGAAACTCACATTATATTTGTAACAAACGTCCATAAAGGAACAATTAATAAACTGCAAACCTGGGAAATGTCATACAAGACAGGAAGAGAGTCCTCAGCCATACGGGACGCAGTATCCCTAAAAGAAACTGAGTGTGATGGGAAAACATCTCTTTGGCCATCACAGGAAGGTGAAAGGCGGCTCACCATGTCTATTAAGGATTTGGATGGTTTGTTTTGACTCAAATGAGGCTTTGAGAGCTTCGATACAGTGACAGATTTGACTTCCTGTACCTTCAGAGAGGAAACAGAACCTTGTGAGCTACTAAAATAATTGTTTTAAACAACTAGAGATTGCCGTGAGACATACCACAGGAGCACGGGCAGATGATTTACAGCTCAGCATGTTCTGCATACCCTGGCTATCCACCTGAGATTACGAAAAATTTAAGTAAAAATTCTTTGTGTTGCATAAATATGCATTTTCAGGTGGGCAAAAGTACAAAAAGGTGGTTTGACATCTAATATACAATGATTTAGAGCTAAAAGCATTAACTAACGATGGACGTGTGTGTGTGTATGTGTGTGTATCTTCACCTCAACACAAGCAGTATTAAGCAGGGAAACTAGCGGCTCTCGATTTGAAGGTCTAATCAGAGGAGAACCGCTTTCAGCAGCTTTCTCATCAAACTACAAAGACATGTGAGTGACACAAAAACAATCACCAACTCTATTAAACATAACGTTTTCAATCTCAAGTTGAAAGACATGAAAGATTTATAGAGGGCTGGCACCTTGTCAACAGGAGTGGCGCCATTTAAACCAGACTTGTAAGGAGAGTCGAGACATTTTAGTGATTCCAACCAGTCAGTCGCAGACATGGAGGAGCGCTTTGAGTGTTTGGGATCCTTTGGTTCTGCCTTTAATGAGACACCATTAGAAACACTGTGGCACTAGAATATGAGCTGCATCGTCATGTCCATGTGTGTGGGTTCTTCTGAACCTACCAAAGCTTGTGCTTTCATCCTCACCAGAGGAACAGAGACCTCTTTCAACACTGAGTGCTCAGAGAAGTCCTACAAGAAATTATTTCGATACAAAACAAATGAGACATGTTCTGAACCTATCATAATTTTTCTTCTGTTGAACACAAAGGATGATATTTTAAATAACGTTGGTAGCACTGAAACCCTATTCTAATTGTTGGAATGGTCACGGATCAGCGATCTCCAAGTAAAACAGATCGTGCAGAGCAAACCGAGAGTCGTAGAGACGTGAAACTTGGAGGCATGGTAGTACTCACTCCACCTACAACGTGACCAAGGCTCACCCCAATCGGCCTGACGGGGGCGCTACAGCAAACAAAAGTACGAAATCGCTCATAACTCCCAAACCAAAAAAACACATCAAAATGGCTATACCCTACAGAACCATTTTTCCAATCTTGGTCTGGAGAGTCACAGGTGTCTGTAAGGACATTTGCGTTACTCAAAAAACATGGCTGCCATTGGCCGATGAAGTTTGAGCACCTATTAGACAAGGTTAATGGAGGCAGATCGTAATGAAACTCAGTGGGCCTGCTCAACTCACGGCCCAAAGGTCTGAGAGAAATTTGAAAGGAATTGGCCCGTGGGGGGACTGGTTGCTCTACGATTGCAAGTCGAGCAGTTTTTCGCACATACACATTATATTTGTATCATACGATAGAACTCCTCATTCCTGACAACTTTGCTTCTAGAACCACCGCTGTCAATTAAATCGTTTGTTAAATGACTGAGGAGATGTCAAAAACCTACTTTGGTGAACTAGAAAAAAAAACACTGCAGTGCATTTCTTTGGTCTCTCTAAATTGATAATTATCAAAAAGAAGTTGAAATGTACCCTTTGGGAAGCTATAATGGGGTCGTTTACAAAAGGGTCTGTCCCCAAACCCTATAAAGCCTAAAGGACCTAAAGGACCTAAACTTTCATGAAACCAGGCGAGTATATGCGACATACGATTCTACACAAGCATGCAAAGTTTTAAGGAGATCAGACCACAGCTGGCGCTCTAACAGTCATAAATGTTAAAAAAAATGTAATATTTTTATGGTAAAGTACCTGGATTTACCAAAAATACTTTTTTAAAATCATTGATTTAGGTCAGTGGTGCGCAACCCTGGTCCTGGAGATTGACTTTTCTGCAGTGCTCAGCTCCAACCCTGACCAAACACACCTGAACCAGCTAATTAGGATCTCAAAGAGCACTTGATAATTACAGACAGGTGTGTTTGATTAGGGTTGGAACTAAACTCTGCAGGAAGGTCGAGCTCCAGGAACATGGTTGGGCACCCCTGATTTAGGTGGTTACTGGCTTGCTAAATAAGGTCTTTTTCCATGTGACCCTGGACCACAAAACCAGTCTTAAGTAGCACAGGTATATTTGTAGCAATAGCCAAAAATACATTGTATGATTCAAAATGATCAATTTTTCTTTTATGCCAAAAATCATTAGGATATTAACCAAGGATCATGTTCCATGAAAATATTTTGTAAATTTCCTACCGTAAATATATCAAAACCTAACTTTTGATTAGTAATATGCATTGCCAAGAACTTCATTTGGACAACTTTAAAGGCGATTTTCTCAATATTTAGATTTTTTTGCGCCCTCAGATTCTAGATATTCAAATAGTTGTATCTGCGCCAAAGTTTGTCCTATCCTGACAAACTATACATCAATGGAAAATTTATTTCTTCAGCTTTCGGATGATGCATAAATTGCAATCGAAAAAGTGACACTCATGACTGGTTTTACGGTCCAGGGTCACATATGTGCTTAAATGCCTTAAAACGCTTGAACCCCGGTAATCGCTGCTTGCAGCTATATTCATAGTTATTTTTGCTTAAAATCTGCGCTTCAAATAACGTTTGTCGATTACAATTCGATTACACTGTTTTGCCATTAGGTGGTGACAAGACTGTTAAATTTGTCATTGAATCTGAACTGAAGTACTTATGAACAAGTCGTTTTTCAAAAATTCATTCAAATGAATTAAACATTTTGAGGAAAATAATTAATATTTAGTTACAGCCTCTAGGAAATTAGATGTTATTTTGCTTAGTTCAGACTCGTGGGAGAGTTTGTTTCAACAAAAGAACAAAAAAAACAAAAACAAAACCAAAACATAACTCTCAAATTATCCAGAATCGTGCAGCGCTAGTTTGGTTACCAACATTCTTCCAACTATCTCTTGTGTTCAACAGAAGAAACTCGCTCAAACAGGTTTGAAAAAACTGAGTAAATGATAGAATTTCATTGAGAACGTCAATAGTTTTGCCTTTCATGTCAAACTGAAGTCTCATATGAGGATTTTTTTTAAGCAGAACAAGACCTTATCAGTGACAGGAACCTCATTCAAATCAGGCCGAAATGAGCGGACTGGTGCGCTGCGCCGTCTCAGAGACTCCGTCTTAGATGAGAGCTTTGACGTCCTGTCTTTGAGCAAAGGTCTGGACTCTTTTCTTTCTGCCTTTAATGTAAGGATAAAAGCATGTTCATGAAATCAGCCTAATAACGTAGGCAGTTGGCACTACACCAGTGTCATGGACACCTACCACAGGTCCTGTTCTCCTCCTGTCTTGAGAAACAGGAAAGTGTTCTGCAGACGAGAGCTCAGAGTTCTCCTGAAAACACCACCCATGCATACACACCTCACTTACTTTGGAGTAACAAAAGTATATTATGGCCTTGGCTCATTTGTGAAACAAATTTGAGCTCAAGCAAACCCTGTTCACCCGTGTGCAAACACAAATGTTCTTTTTTAACTTCATAACCACACCCATAAACCAGGTGATGCACATTAGTATCATAACCACAGATTGCGTTACAGTGTCGTCGCTTGCAGGAACCATCTGATCCAGCCTGTGAGAAGCTCTTTTCAACTTTCTCTTAATGTTCAAAACCGGCAAATCTTCCTCCTGCGCGTCTTCCTCATCATCCTACGCATCACACAACAAAAGATCTAGAACTTTCCATACAGAAGTAAATGGGTTATCTGATATTGACAGCAGGTATGACAACATTCAAATGTGGAGTGGTCATATGACCACATGCAGTAGGTCAGATCTCTTCTACACCAGGTGGTGCTACTGAACCCTGAACAGATAATGCTGGGAAAATATGCAGGTGGGAACATCACATGGAAACATTTTTGCAACTGTTTGTATTAGAGATTTTTTTTTTTAACAGTAAAAGCCAACAGGATGCAACGATTGTACTAAGAAACAGCTTTTATGCGAATCAAGATCCTTAGAAAATAAGAAGTCTTTGATGAGAGTATCCTCTTGGGTCATTTGTTTACAAGTGACCTGAACAAGTCTACACAGAGATGCAAGACCGAGTAAAGTCACAGCGGAATGAGAAACCCAAACACGTCTTGAGGAAGGGAGGGAATAAGAAGATAAAAGAGGATTAAAGTCTGGGCCAAGTTGAAGCTAAAGTGAAAAAGGAAAGGGATATGAGACAGTGGGGGTGCTAGATGTAATTGAAATCATGTGAACATATCTTCAGTCTGTAGATTTTGCTTCATTTGCCACGTAATCACAACTTTGGCCAGGCTGATTAATACATACAGTTGAAGTTTTCATACACCTTACAGAATATGCTAAATGTTATTTATTTTACCAAAATAAGAGGGATCATAGAAGATGCTTGTTATTTATTTATTTTTTTTTATTTAGTACAGACCTAAATAGGATATTTCACAAAAAGCATTTACATTCAGTACACAAGAGAAAATAATAGTTGCATTTATAAAAATTACCCTGTTCATAAGTTTTAATTCTTAATACTGTGTTGTTACATGAATGATCCACAGTTTTTTTTTTTTTTAGTGATAGTTGTTCATGGGTTCCTTGTTCGTCCTGAACAGTTAAACTGCCCGCTGTTCTTCAGGTCCCACAGATTCTTTCACTCACTCATGCTTCAGAATAAAACATGATGCATTAAGAGCCAGACTGTAAACTTATAAACTTTTTTTCCATTTAGTACTGCCCTTCAGAAGCTACAGAACATACATGTTTCCCAGAAGACAAAAGTTAAATTTACCCTGTTGTTCAAATTCTAAAAGTTTTCACCCCTGGCTCCTATTGCATGTTTTTTTTTTTTTTTTTTTGGAGCATCAGTGAGTGTTTGCAGCTTTTCATAATAGTTGCATATGAATCCCTCAGTTGTCCTCAGTGTGAAAAGATGGATGTCAAAAATCACACAGTCATTGTTGGAAAGGGTTTAAATACACAAAAATGCTGAAAAACCAAAGAATTTGTGGGACCTGAAGGAATTTTCTGAAGAACAGCAGGCAGTTTAACGACAACAACAACAAAGTTAAAATACGTAAACTTTTGAACAGACTCATTTTTATACATTCATCTATTATTTTCTCTTGTGGACTATATGTAAACATCTTTTGTAAAATATCTTATTCAGGTCAGTACTAAATTAAAAAACAAACAAACAGAAAACACACACACACATGCATTTTGTATAATCCCTCTTATTTTGGTAAAATAATTAACATTTTGCAGATTCTACAAGGTGTATGTAAACTTTTGATTTCAACTATATATCTGCACCCTTGCTCTCCAGATATCGACATAGCTCAACCACTAGACTAAACAGCACACTTCCTTTGTTGCAGGTTAAACGGATTAAACAGTTTGATTTAACTGAGAAGCATTTTGGCTGATGTACAAAAGAAGCAAAAAAAGGAAAAGCATAAGCATAAAGAACAATGCACAGGTTTTATCCTCACCCTGTTGTGCTGGCCACTGCGTGTTCTGCTGGTCACGGGCAGTTTCCCTCTGCTCCTGACAGGTCTCTCCACAACTGGGATCGGCTCGGGTTCTACGTCCGGCTCAGGTTCGGGCACAAACACAGGGGCTGGAGCTACCGTTTCTGACAAATAATCAAAAGAGGTGATGCCATGAAAATCTGACTTTTTCCTTGTTTAACTGCTATAATCAGGTCCCCGGTGCATCTACCAACCTTGAAAACATGAAATAGAACAACCCAGTAAATTTGCTTTGGTAAGCCTTTTTCTGCAAGCTTCTGAAAAAAAAGAGCTGCTCATATTTCGCTCCCCACGTGACACAGAAATGGGATCTTATTATAACATTACCGCCCATTAATCTGCACTTTTCTACCCATGGCACCGCCATTGTGTTTTCGTAAGTGACAACGGTGTACTATGGCAAAAGTTCGAGCAAAGCATGCTAACTGTTCTGTCTTTAGCACAGCCTCAGAGGAGATTTATTGATAGATTTATTGATTTATTTACTGTATATTATGCTGCTGCCACACAGATCTAAAATAAACGTGATTTCTTTCCCAGCTGTTTACCTTCACAGACATAACTGACTGTTTTTGTAACTCCTGTGTGTTTTTAACATAAACTTGTGTGTATTTGACTGTTTAAGCACAATAAGACATGAAAGAAAACTTAGTTTAGTACTCGCGTGTCGTGTGACTTCGGATGTGTGCACTCAGAAAACCGTATATCAGAAGTTTAAACTGATATGGCTTTAAAATACATGTTTTCAGCGCGATAGACATGATCAAAACCAAACAGATGTTTTTTGGTGGAACATCTGAGATACAAGCTGAAAAGGCACAGCTCATTTCTGCTTCCATTCAAAATAAGCATTTTAAAAATTGTATAATAAATGATCTGTGGGGTATTTTGAGCTGAAACTTCACAGGCGCATTCTAGGGACACCTGAGACTTACATATTGGAAAAAGGGACATAATAGATCTCATGCATTTCTATAAGTACATGCTTAAATAAAGGGATCTGTTCATCCATTACCTTCTTCCTTGTCGCTGTACTGGTCTGAGTCTGTGTTGCCGTTCTGGCTGCCGTCTGTTTGTGA